>NW_027519926.1:30000-31578 GCF_043159265.1 Tasmannia lanceolata | reverse complement strand
TCGACAGATACAAATGGAAATGAATTGATAAAAAATTCCTGTAAACGAAATTCTGACACTTCAACTTATAGAGTTTTAAAATTGATCCAATTTATACCTATTATTATGATATTACGATCAGATTGGGTACTAGAAGTAGATTCTGGATTTAATCCGTTCTCTATGAATGATATAAAGACAGAATAATCAGGAATAGAGTTTCCTTTGATTTTAGCACTTCACTTATTTGATTGATTCATTTTTTAAAAAATGATTCGCAGAGAGGAGAGAGATTTCTACCCATTTGTTAATAAAATGAGTAGAATATGATTCGCTTGAAGTACGTAAGAGGGGTGAGTTATACTTATTAAGTACATGCAGATATAGGCATCTAGCTATCCGCATATCCCATTATCCCAGTTCCACTTGGGGCAACATGGGTCGTGCTATAGCATAATTTCTATTTTAGATTCAATATATTCAATGAAAGGTTGAATCACGATGATTCTCTATAGGAATATAAGATACCTGACTAGGTAAGGTATCCCTGTAACAATTTTTACCCCGGGGTTTACATATACACATAATTGTTGTTATAATTGCATAATTGAAATTGAAAAGGATTCATTATTGAAAAGAGTTGATAATTGATACTGATTAGCATTAGTCGTGTATCAATTTTATTTTCTTATGCCATTCCATTAAGGAAACAAGATTGGAGATCCAAACTCAAGAACCGTTCATGAATTCACAATAGTTAATGGTTCCAATTGGCCCTGAATTTTTGATTTTGTGACTGGAAATCTATTTTTTCTCTTTCATTTCAATTTTCAATATAAAAGAGAAGGGAAATTTTTAGGTGTTGTGTGTTTTGAAATACTATAGAATCAACCGAAGAGAACAACTGGATCCAATAAAAAAAAAAAAAGAATATTTTGATCTATATCTATTTTGTATCGTTTTGGCGGCATGGCCGAGCGGTAAGGCGGGGGACTGCAAATCCTTTCTCCCCAGTTCAAATCCGGGTGTCGCCTGATCAACAAAAGACTCGGAATCCCTTATCCTGCTAATAGAACTCGAAAAATTCTTGCCCAGCGGAAGCAGAGGCAAAGGGCTAGGACTGTCGATACTAGATTTTCAGAATCCCGGGGTTCTATAAAAAACTTTTGATTCGTTCTTAAAAAATTAGGGTGTGGTCCAAACCGGTACCAATATGAATAAAGAAACCCTCGCTTATTACTGATTACTGATAGGTTCGGGTCATTGATTTGATTTATCAATAGAATCAAATCAATAGTCAAATTCAATTGTGAGATTCATAACTACAAAAGTCAGGGATCAAAATCCGGGTATCCAAAGGAAGGCTCCTAAAGGACTGTAAATCCTTGTTCCTAGGATCCAAGGAGGGATGATAGGAAGGACTATCAATACTTCCTACACTAGTGTCTACTGACTGAATCTTGAATTAGATTGGGCAGGCTCATGGAGAATCAAAGTAGGGGTTGGGGAAAGGACTGAAGATACTTTGTATCCAGACTCACGAGAGTCTCTGAGTGCTCAGGCATTCAATCAATATTGGATTGGGTGGGTGATTGGCTT
>NW_027519926.1:5000-15000 GCF_043159265.1 Tasmannia lanceolata | reverse complement strand
AATCAAATCAGTTTTATCTTTTCTCCTACCTTCAGAAGAATGAAGCATAGGTATCCTCCCCTTATACTTAGAATTTTATGAAAGGTAACTATCTCGGTTTCATTTTCATATAGAAATTCATATAGAATCTTTGAAAAAGATTTTCTTTCCTCCAAAAGAAAGAAAGGACTTACTATCTTTGGGATCTGATGCTACACCGCTGCTCAATACCTTAGTAGATCGACTCTATTACATAAGTTGATTCCTAACTTTTATCTCATATCATGACATAAGTAAGCAGTTCTTATTGTATCGGCCCCAAAACCTCGCTAATTGATCTTTACGGTGCTTCCTCTATCAATTAGATCCTTTCTTTATCCATAGAATCTAATATATAGGCCGTACCTATTTCTTCATATTTGGCTCCTATGAAGTCTCTTTCTTTGCTACAGCTGATAAAACTCGTTGCTTTGAATGATGCATATGTAGAAAGCCTATTTTTTTCTAGTATTTACTAGGAGGTTTGATCTTTCTTTCCTTCTTTCTATAGTGGAGATAGTCGCACGTAATGACAGATGACGGCCATATTATTAAAAGCTTGTGGTAAGAATGGGTTTCGTTCGAGTGCCCGGAAATAATATTCCAAAGCCTTCGTATGTTCTCCGTTGCTTGTGTGGATAAGGCCTATGTTATAGAGTATATAACTTCGATCATAGGGATCAATTTCTAGTCGCATAGCTTCATAATAATTTTGTAAAGCTTCCGCATAATTTCCTTCGGATTGAGCTGACATCCGTTACGGTCGTTCATTCTATTCAAAGAATCTCCGTTCCAGAAACGTACGTGAGACTTTCATCTCATACGGCTCCTCCCTTCTGTGCATAGTAATAAGGGGAATAATCCATGGAATCAAAAAAGATTGAAATATTCTCATTATGAACTGACAGGGGCTGGTGTTTTTACAAGAAATCTCTAGCCAGCCTTCCTGCAAGAGGTCTATATTTTCTTAACACCAACCATGTTGGTGCTAGATAGAAATGGTAACTCCAACAATTTCTTTGTCCTCAACGCCCCCTATTTCCAGGAATTAGTCACTTCAACGATCTTCGATGGTTATACGGGTATCCAAAGTACGAACGAGATGGATGTTTGTTGTCCCAACCATTCTTGTTAGTCCCGATCCCGATAAGGAAAAGGGGTAATTTATAACAAAGTTTTCGCGTTGTTGATTCCTAGGTGTAGTGCTTCTTCCTCTATGCCGCCTATTGGTCTGGTCCTAGTGGAGTCGGATTGACCTACAATACAGAACCTGTAGGTGTAACCTTTCGCTCAATACTCAAATCAACAATTGAAGCATCTGAGGCTGCATCAATCGGGGATACACGACAGAAGGAATTGTTCTATCTCTAAATTTCACCTTCACCGAGCATAGGTTTATTTCAAAAATCTTTTTTCTTTGTATTACGAATCATGTCTCTTTCTCGTAAGACTGAGGTCGGTAAATCATAAATAATAAATAAATAATAATAAAAAAAAATCAAATCGCACCATCTCTGTAATAGGTAAATGCCTCTTTTTCTCCTGAGGTTGTCGGAATTATTCGTAATAAGATATTGGCTACAATTGAAGAGGTCTTATCAATAAAATTTCCATTTATCCGAGATCTAGGCATGGTTAACAATCCATTCCATAATTCTTCTCATTACCCCTAGAGGGAAAATGATCCCACAAACAAAGGAATTGTATAGTACGAAATCACATAAAAACAAACGGACTCATTCTAAAAAAAAAGGTGTCGACCTTCCACTCAAATTGTCCCTTTGGGGCAGGGATGGATAGGAAATATTTGAATCCGATTGTATTTCATTTAAATTAAGTATTAAGTATAAATATTAAGTAGTATACCAATGAACGGAACTATTCCTATTTTATCGAAGCTCAGGAATCAAGGAAGTTTTTCCTACAGATTCTGATGACTCTAGAAGTTTTGATTTGATTATGATCCAAAGAAAAAAAAAATCAAATCAAATAATAGAATCATTCCATGATGAAAATAGAATAAGAATAACCATCCATTTTTTGTGCATAGTGTGTATACACCACGCAATCGAAATATCAAAAAAATCCATGGGACGATTCATGAATTTGTAATAGATTGTGGGGTAGCTCATGAGAGGAATTGTTGTTGAGAAATCTGAAACTAGAAAGGAATTTTGGAATTCCTATGGAACCATAATAGTCTAAATGTAACCATAGTATAAAATAGGGTCAGTTGACTTGTTCCAATTCATTGGTTTAATCCAGTATAAATCTAAGAATAAGACGGGATCGTCTTCTTGACAAACATGAATAGATAGATTCTATCTATTTTTTTTTAATCTTTTTAATAAGATAAGAAAAAGATAAGAAAAAAAATGTTTTTTTATCCCTCGATCCTCGAGGGAAGATCTTTCTTTAATGAAAAGTTTTCTATTTTCTATTTAGAATTGATTGGTCATACCTGTATTGCAATAATACAATAATATGAATGACTCGCTATTCACTCGGTTTCTGGGTCATAATCATAAGATTATGTAGGAGAGATGGCCGAGTGGTTCAAGGCGTAGCATTGGAACTGCTATGTAGGCTTTTGTTTACCGAGGGTTCGAATCCCTCTCTCTCCGTACCTTCACCTAATTCACCAACGGTACCGACTACAATGTATCAAATCAAATAACAATTGATACGAGTATTCCAATCGTACTTTATTTGATATAGATTCTCTATTCCTAATTGCTGTGGTATGGAAAATACCGGAACGGAAAGAATGGACAAGGAATAAAAATCTCACCGCTGATCCATTTGTAATACGTGAATGGGAGAAAAATCCGGATCAAACCTCTTAGATCTATTTACTTCGGCGAAAGAAAAAAAAGGGGCTTGTCCAAAGCTTTGTTATTTTAGTTAGGTTCAAGTCTGACGGGAATAATATTCTACGACTAGCAACTCATTGATTTTCAAACCGATCCACTTAATATCTATTATTTGATTTACTAATCCTTTATATTGGGATGAATAAAGACTCAAATGTTTTGCCAACTCCTCGTGGGGGGATGAATCCATATAATTTTGAATCAGAGCTCTGGATCTTTGTTCATCCCTCATAGTAATAATATCTTGGGGTTTGCAGCGATAACTTGGGATATCTACTATACGGCCATTAACTAAAATATGTCTATGATTAACTAATTGCCTGGCTCCCGGAATGGTCGAAGCCATACCCAATCGAAAAAGGATGTTATCCAAACGCATCTCAAGTAGTTGTAGTAAAACCTGACCTGTTGACCCTTTGGCTTTCCCAGCAATACGAACATATCTAAGTAATTGTTGCTCTGTCAGACCATAATGAAAACGCAATTTTTGTTTTTCTTCTAGACGAATACGATATTGAGATCTTTTCCCGGAACGCGATTGGTTTCTAAGATCACTTCCGGATCTAGGTCTTTTCCTAGTGAGTCCCGGTAAAGCCCCTAGACGGCGTATTTTTTTGAAACGAGGCCCTCGGTAACGAGACATAAAGACTCCTTAATTTTATTGAAATTTCATTTTACAGAATAAACCTAAATTAATACTGAACTAAACGATAAACGAAGCTAAATCCACTGAAGTACTACAAAGAGGAATAAGATGAATTGTATCAATATCCGTATTATTTTGTATATTGTATATATGGGAAGTTAAGGATCCTTTTCTTGATTTGTTCTGTATAGATCAAACGGCTCCAATCCGTTTTTTATTCTTTATTCATAGTTGGAAGTTCCCGCGACATAACATAATAGATCGGTAACCCGACATTTGGAGAAAAAAAAGGGGGGGGTCTTCTCAATATTCCTTGGTCTCAAGGAAAGATGATCAATCCTGATAAAAAAAAAAAAATAGAACAAATAGAGAAAGCCGACTATCGGAATCGAACCGATGACCATCGCATTACAAATGCGGTGCTCTAACCTCTGAGCTAAGCGGGCTCATATAACAGAAATAGTGCGTGAATAGGAATTCGGGAAACTATTGGGATCTTAGTTAGCTATTAGCTATTAATAATTATTAATATTAATTATTATAAATTATTATAACATATTAATTAATATTAATAATTATTAATATAATATGAATTTTGATTTTATTTTTGATTATTTTCTATTTGATTATTTATTTTTGATTATTTCATTTATTAGTAGTCACTAGCACTAGAATTTTTTTTTTTCATTCAAATCAAATTTAAAAAACGCAAAATAATACTATATACATATGAAATAATTCTATATTCTATTATAGAATAGAATATAACTATTAGTTATAGCAGTTATAGCAGATTATATGAATTCTATTTCTATTAGAGTGTAGTTCCTAAGGAAAGGATAAGATAAGGATGCAATCCAGATCCTACTGAGATATTCCTTTTGTTTCATTCGGAAAGGGAGGAGATAGGACGAAAAAAAAAAAAAGAAGAATGAATATCGACCGTTCCAGTATTCCAAACTGCGCGGGAAAAATGAGAGGGGGGGGGAACATCTATATGTGGGATATATCCATCCATATTGAATTGCAGATACATCAATGATAGAATCATTTCTGATTGGACCAAATAATGGAATGGTCCTCCAATAGATATGAAAGAAGATGGGCAAGAAATAAAATAGGAGCAGACACTTTTTCGATATAGGAATCAGTATCTAATGAATTCAATGGTTCCAACATAAATGAAAGAAGGGGATGGGATCACAATGAGATCGAGATCTCATAAGGGGGATATGGCGAAATTGGTAGACGCTACGGGCTTGATTGGGTTGAGCCTTGGTATGGAAACCTACTAAGTGGTAACTTCCAAATTCAGAGAAACCCTGGAATTAAAAATGGGCAATCCTGAGCCAAATCCAGTTTTCTGAAAACAAGGGTTCAGAAAGCGAGAATCAAAAGAAGGATAGGTGCAGAGACTCAATGGAAGCTGTTCTAACGAACGGGGTTGACTACATTGGTAGAGGAATCCTTCTATCAAAACTCCAGAAAGGATGACCTTATTTAAGTACATAGACGTACTTAAATATCAAATGATTAATCACGACCCGAATCCGGATTTTTTGATTATTTATATGAAAAATTGCAGAATTCTTGCTAAATTAAATCGATTCCAAAAGGAAGAATCGAAGATTCAGTGATCAAATCATTTACTCCAGAGTCTGAAAGATCTTTTGAAGAACTGATTAATCGGACGAGAATAAAGATAGAGTCCCATTCTACATGTCAATACCGACAACAATGAAATTTATAGTAAGAGGAAAATCCGTCGACTTTTGAAATCATGAGGGTTCAAGTCCCTCTATCCCCAATAAAAAAAAAAAGGCCTATTTTATTCCATTCCCTAACCATTTATCCTCTTTTTTCGTCAGTGGTTCAAAATGAGCTTAGCTATGTTTCTCACTCACTCTACTCTTTCACAAATGGATCCGACCAGAAATCTTTCTCTCTTATCACAAGTCTTGTGATAGATATGATCTACGTACAAATGAACATATATGGCAAGGAATCTCCATTATTGAATCATTCACAGTCCATATCATTACTCTTACACTTACAAAGTCTTCTTTTTGAAGATCCAAGAAATTCCAAGGCTGAGGTAAGATTTTCTAATGTTTTTTGAGTCCCTTTAATTGACATAGACCCAAGCCCTCTAGTAGGATGATGCGTCGGGGATGGTCGGGATAGCTCAGCTGGTAGAGCAGAGGACTGAAAATCCTCGTGTCGCCAGTTCAAATCTGGTTCCTGGCACGTGGTTAATATATCGAATAGATACTCATACAAATGAATCGATATGGATCGGGATCCATATTCTATTCGTTAATAGTCTAGATCATGATACATACTTATCCATCTAGGGATATATCTAGATCCCCCATTTTTTTTTTTGATGGGTAAAGAAAAGAATTAGATTCTGTTCCCTCTTCTTTTTTGTTTGTTCATACTGTACCTGCTCTCGCTCAAAAAGAATGTTAATACTTCATACATATTTGAATTGAAGTTAGTTGGCTGAAAACCCAAAAGTCTAGTCTAGAGAGGAATCGAAGGGTAGGAATAGACAGGATTCATTTCAGATACAGTACAAAGAAAATCTGATCCCCTTTTCATTTCTGAATTTTGAGTTCATAATTTCATATTTTCTTTCATATTCTATTTCTTCACTTTCTCTTTCTTCACTCCCTCCTACGTGACTTTTCGGGGCCCATCTAAGTGATGTGCGCGGTACAAAGTTCATGGTGCAGAACTCTTTTGATTCATCCTATTGGCTTTGCTCATCCGAAATGGATATCTTCCAAATTGGGGAATATCAATGAAGCCCCTTTAGTAGCCCATTCATAATACTGAGATGAGAGTCCAGTTATTTTCTGTTTCATCTAGAACAGAACATAAAAAGATTCCTTGAATATCTGGAGTCGTAGAAGTGAATATTAGTTTCTTATCATTCAATGAGCATCTTGTATTTCATAGAAATTGGGGGCAATATAATCCTTACGTAGGGGCCAGCCTATCCAACTTTCAGGCATCAAGATACGTTTCAGGCGTGGATGATTTTCATAAGAGATTCCCAACATATCATAAGATTCCCGTTCTTGAAAATCAGCACTTTTCCAAATCCAGAAAACAGACGGGATTCTAGGATTCCTCCTTGGGGCAAATACTTTTATGCATACCTCTTCGGGTTGATCCACACCATACTGTATTCTCGTAAGATGATACACACTAGCTAACAACCCGCCCGGTGCTACATCATAAGCACACTGGGAACGTAGATAATTGTAACCATATACATATGAAATGACAGCAATGGAGTACCAATCCTCGGGCTTTATTTGTAAAGTCTCTATTCCTTGGTAATCGAAGCCCAAAGATCTATGCACTAGCTCATGCTTGACTAGCCAAGCAGATAAACGACCTTGCATCTTCTTGATCTCTCCCACATTTGTATTTGTATGAGTATTTCACATTTACGATGAAATTATGAAGATTTACCCGCTGTTTGTTATTCTGCACAAAAGCATCCTGCCTAATTCACTAATTCGTGGGAAGATACTGAACTTTTGTATTTGAAAGATGTTTCAGTTTCAGGAGGTATTTCTGAAGTAGATGGAGATTTATAGAGTAATCCTTGATCGTAATTTCCAGTATGAGTACTGCGTCCAACATGAAACTTGTGATTGGTAGTAAAATATCGATTTTCCTGTTGAGACCCAATTTGATCTTCATAGATTTCTCGAGATACTTTCTTACGAAGTTTCGTTATAGCATCTATAACTGCCTCTGGTTTGGGTGGGCAGCCCGGCAAATAGACATCCACAGGAATTAGCTTATCGACTCCCCGAACGGTACTATAAGAATCCGTACTGAACATCCCTCCTGTAATAGTACAAGCTCCCATCGCAATGACATATTTTGGTTCAGGCATTTGCTCATATAATCTCACTAAGGAAGGCGCCATTTTCATTGTTACTGTGCCGGCTGTTAAAATGAGGTCTGCTTGCCTAGGACTCGATCTTGGTACCAATCCATAACGATCAAAGTCGAATCGCGAGCCTATTAATGAAGCAAATTCAATGAAGCAACAACTGGTACCATAGAGAAGCGGCCATAAACTGGAGAGTCTTGACCAATTCGAAAGATCATTCGATGTAGTTGAAATAACTGAATTTTGGGTTGTTTGGTCAAGTAACGGAAACTCAATAGAATTAATAACTGTCTCAATGTAATCTTTTCTTTGTTTTTGATTTTGATTGTCTGAATATTCAGGAGCTAAGACCATTCCAATGCTCCTTTTCGCCATGCATAAACTGAACCAACAATTGGGATAAGCACGAAAATGAAAGCTTCTATAAATACAGATACACCCAATACATCGAAACTCATTGCCCATGGATAAAGAAAGACCGTTTCAACATCAAAAACAACAAAAACTAGAGCAAACATGTAATAGCGAATTCGGAATTGTAACCAAGCATCCCCCATTGGTTCTATACCCGATTCATAACTAGAGAGTTTCTCTGGTCCTTCACTAATCGGGGCTAAAACTCCCGAAATTAGAAATGCTAAAATAGGAATAAGACTTGATATTATTAGAAATGCCCAGAAAATATCATATTCGTAAAGCAGAAACATAGATGCACTCTCATGAATGTGGAATATACCGAATTAGTCGATTCAAATTGGAATTGTCAATTCATCCATAACTGCTTAGTCGAAACAACAATTTTGATCGAACCACATAGTTGAGTTTGTTTGCTGCGGGTCATGCCTCGTTTCAAGATTCATCCAATAGAATCCCACTTACCCTTTCTTCAATTCTATTTAGATATGGTGTAGACATATTATGTTCTTGTACAAATAAGACTCTCTCACTTTACCTTGGGTTTTCTATAAAAAAAAAAATAAATGAAAGAATATTTTCATTTTCATCAAAAATGAATAAAAAAAAGATTAATTCAATATTAATTATATTATCTATAATTATGTGAAAATAAAATGGAAATATTCCATTTTCAATGAAAATATTCAATGAATATAATATAATAATATAATAAAATCAAAGAAGAGGTCTGGCTCATTTTTTTTTTTCTCTTTTGTAGTAGAATGCCTAGCTCGGGATTTAGGGTATATTCTACTCGGTTGGCGTTGGTGTATTCTTTTCATTAAGATCGGGGTATAGAATCATTGTTTCTATTGATTCGATATGAATACATAAACAGAAACAGAATGCATCGACCAATTAGACTCTCTCCTTGTCCCAGATTTATACTTAATTGATTTGATTCAATCTTCAATCTGTTGAATTATGAGGAACCCTTACATAGAACAACTCATGGGTTCCTATACCCAAATTAGATACTTTTGACCTGTACTATCCCGACAGGACCCCCCAGAAACAATCGAGTTATTTAAATCGAGTTAAAAGTCTTGAAAGAGTCATCCTATTTCGGACCCATTTCTAGTACCCAAAATCGCTATTTGGAATGACTCGAAATACTTATTAATGTAATAACACCTAGTAAGACCAACCAATGGGTTAGGTTTCGTGACAATCAAAAGAGGTTTCGTTTGAAGCAAACCCACACAATGGAGCGTACCACAATGGTAGAGTCGGCCGAATCATAAATTATCTACAGAAGATAGCTCTGATGGAATCACGCGTTGTCGAACAATTCGACAGACCAAATCCCCAAAAACACTCATAGAAATAGAAGAGAGCACAAACGTTGATACCTTTAGGACCAATTCATTATTTCTGAAACAATGAATTTGGGTTGTTGTTCCACCAAAGAGCGATCAGTCGGGGGATTGGATTCCTAACTCATCCAAGTTCAAACAGACCCCTAATCTTCTTGCATAAAGTCTGCATCGGTAGAATCGACAGAATTGAAATGATGAGCAATTGGATTGGAGTAGGTTGGGATACAAAAAAATAAGTATTGTACAGAAAGATAAAAATAACTAAACTACTTGCTTTGCCTTTGCTAGGCCGGCTATACGAAGAAAAGTCTAGTCTATTTTACAATGTTTACAATGAAACTTACCGAAGAGCTTTCTTTTTGAAACTCTGGCTTTTCTACAAATACAAGAACAGGTCCTAGATCCGTGTGACTTACTATTACTATTAGATTCGATTTTGTTGGGTCAGGTTGGGGTTTTTGGCTAGGCTCGTGTTATGATTTTGACTTCATAATCAATTGGCTTGGGTATACCAAACCAAAGAAAAGGTGTATCACTCAATCTTTGATCATGGACAAGAAAAAGAGGAAACAAGCCATATGTCATTCCCCCACGAAAATGAATGAAGAAGAATTGGTTTGGGTATTCGAGATTCGAAAATACCGATCCGGTTGGATCCATTGGAATGAATTATTTTTTTTTTTTCATTTTCATGCCCCGAGGGATCGCCGTGAGCATGTGGAAATGATTCCATTTCCATGGACCAACCCACTGGCCATCTGCAAGCACG
>NW_027519925.1:22500-25000 GCF_043159265.1 Tasmannia lanceolata | reverse complement strand
ATTCGATTCAGTGGGATCTTTCACTCACATTTTTTTCCACCAAGAACGTTTTATGAAACTCTTTGACCCCCGAATTTGGAGTATCCTACTTTCACGTGATTCACAGGGTTCAACAAGCAATCGATATTTCACGATCAAAGGTGTAGTACTGCTTGTAGTAGCGGTCCTTATATATCGTATTAACAATCGAAATATGGTCGAAAGAAAAAATCTCTATTTGATGGGGCTTCTTCCTATACCTATTCTTCCTATACCTATGAATTCCATTGGACCCAGAAATGATACATTGGAAGAATCTTTTTGGTCTTCCAATATCAATAGGTTGATTGTTTCGCTCCTGTATCTTCCAAAAGGGAAAAAGATCTCTGAGAGTTGTTTCATGGATCCGAAAGAGAGTACTTGGGTTCTCCCAATAACTCAAAAGTGTATCATGCCTGAATCTAACTGGGGTTCGCGGTGGTGGAGGAAACCGGATCGTAAAAAAGAGGGATTCTAGTTGTAAGATATCTAATGAAACCGTAGCTGAAATTGAGATCTCATTCAGAGAGAAAGATATAAAATATCTGGAGTTTCTTTTTGTATCCTATACGGATGATCCGATCCGCAAGGACCATGATCGGGAATTCTTTGATCGTCTTTCTCCGAGGAAGAAGCGAAACATAATCAACTTGAATTCGGGACAGCTATTCGAAATCTTAGTGAAACACTTGATTTGTTATCTCATGTCTGCTTTTCGTGAAAAAAGACCAATTGAAGTGGAGGGTTTCTTCAAACAACAAGGAGCTGAGGCAACTATTCAATCAAATGATATTGAGCATGTTTCCCATCTCTTCTCGAGAAACAAGTGGGGTATTTCTTTACAAAATTGTGCTCAATTTCATATGTGGCAATTCCGCCAAGATCTCTTCGTTAGTTGGGGGAAGAATCAGCACGAATCGGATTTTTTGAGGAAGGTATCGAGAGAGAATTTGATTTGGTTAGACAATGTGTGGTTGGTAAACAAGGATCGGTTTTTTAGCAAGGTACAGAATGTATCGTCAAATATTCAATATGATTCCACAAGATCTATTTTCGTTCAAGTAACGGATTCTAGCCAATTGAAAGGATCTTCTGATCAATCCAGAGATCATTTCGATTCCATTAGTAATGAGGATTCGGAATATCACACATTGATCAATCAAACAGAGATTCAGCAACTAAAAGAAAGATCGATTCTTTGGGATCCTTCCTTTCTTCAAACGGAACGAACAGAGATAGAATCAGATCGATTCCCGAAATGCCTTTCTGGATATTCCTCAATGTCCCGGCTATTCACGGAACGTGAGAAGCAGATGAATAATCATCTGCTTCCGGAAGAAATCGACGAATTTCTTGGGAATCCTACAAGATCAATTCGTTCTTTTTTCTCTGACAGAGGGTCAGAACTTAATCTGGGTTCGAATCCTACTGAGAGGTCCACTAGAGATCAGAAATTGTTGAAGAAACAACAAGATGTTTCTTTTGTCCGATCCAGGCGATCGGAAAATAAAGAAATGGTTGATATATTCAAGATAATTACGTATTTACAAAATACCGTCTCAATTCATCCTATTTCATTAGATCCGGGATGTGCTATGGTTCCGAAGGATGAACCGGATATGGACAGTTCCAATAAGATTTCATTCTTGAACAAAAATCCATTTTTTGATTTATTTCATCTATTCCATGACCGGAACAAAGGGGGATACACGTTACACCACGATTTTGAATCAGAAGAGAGATTTCAAGAAATGGCGGATCTATTCACTCTATCAATAACCGAGCCGGATCTGGTGTATCATAAGGGATTTGCCTTTTCTATTGATTCCTACGGATTGGATCAAAAAAAATTCTTGAATGAGGTATTCAACTCCAGGGATGAATCGAAAAAGAAATCTTTATTGGTTCTACCTCCTATTTTTTATGAAGAGAATGAATCTTTTTATCGAAGGATCAGAAAAAAATCGGTCCGGATCTCCTGCGGGAATGATTTGGAAGATCCAAAACCCAAAATAGTGGTATTTGCTAGCAACAACATAATGGAGGCGGTCAATCAATATAGATTGATCCGAAATTGGATTCAAATCCAATATAGCACCTATGGGTACATAAGAAATGTATCGAATCGATTCTTTTTAATGAATAGATCCGATCGCAACTTTGAATATGGAATTCAAAGGGATCAAATAGGAAATGATACTCTGAATCATCTAACTATAATCAAATATACGATCAACCCACATTTATCGAATTTGAAAAAGAGTCAGAAGAAATGGTTCGATCCTCTTATTTCTCGAACCGAGAGATCCATGAATCGGGATCCTGATGCATATAGATACAAATGGTCCAATGGGAGCAAGAACTTCCAGGAACATTTGGAACATTTCGTTTCTGAACAGAAGCACCGTTTTCAAGTAGTCTTCGATCGATTACGTATTAATCAATATTCGATTGATTGGTCCGAGGTTATCGACAAACAAGA
>NW_027519924.1:25000-28560 GCF_043159265.1 Tasmannia lanceolata | reverse complement strand
TAATAGTGCTAGTTGATGAGAGTTACTTCGGGAGCCAAAAAGGTAAAGTCAAATTCATTTGGCTTATTCTCTCAATTCCAATAGAATGCAACTGGATCTAGTATGAACTGGCGATCAGAACGTATATGGATAGAACTTATAACGGGGTCTCGAAAAACAAGTAATTTCTGCTGGGCCTTTATCCTTTTTTTAGGTTCGCTAGGATTCTTATTGGTTGGAACTTCCAGTTATCTTGGTAGGAATTTGATATCCTTATTCCCGTCTCAGCAAATAATTTTTTTTCCACAAGGGATCGTGATGTCTTTTTATGGGATCGCGGGTCTGTTCATTAGTTCCTATTTGTGGTGCACAATTTCGTGGAATGTGGGTAGTGGTTATGATCGATTCGATAGAAAAGAAGGGGTCGTGTGTATTTTTCGTTGGGGATTTCCTGGAATAAATCGTCGAATCTTCCTTCGATTTCTTATGAGAGATATCCAGTCGATCAGAATGGAAGTTAAAGAGGGCCTTTATTCCCGTCGTGTCCTTTATATGGAAATTAGAGGCCAGGGAGCTATCCCCTTGACTCGAACTGATGAGAATTTGACTCCACGAGAAATTGAACAAAAAGCTGCCGAATCGGCCTATTTCTTGCGTGTACCAATTGAAGTATTTTGAAATAAACTGTGATGAAGAATGAATGTTTTCTTTCTCAGTATGAGGGAAGGAGCTCAGGAATCCCCTTTTACTTTTAATATAAGCGAAGTTTCTTCGGAACGTTCATTCGAGCAAATCATGTTAGATTCTATTTCACCCGTTCTGTTGGTAATGCCGCTGTACTGTGGCCTATAGAATAAAGCAAGCAAGCAGGCATATATGGAACAACCATAATAAGAAGCAAGTTTTGTCCACCAAAACTATTTTTATGCATATGGAACTCAACTCAATTCTTTCATATTAGTAAGAAGTCCAATAAGTATGTATTCATCACACATATCAGAACATTTCGGAATACAGTACAGAATTCATCTTTTTAGGCCCAATATTTTGAATTGATACGTTAGATACAGATGGATCATCTCTCATAAATTATCTCCCTTTTGTCATTTGTCAATCGATCTTTCTTTTTATCTTATCCTCTCTTTTGCTCCTTGATGGCCAAACGATTGGATCTTTCATAACCATCCAATTTCTCTCTCCTTTTGCCACTCCTTTCGGATTTCATCATCAATATTCTTCAAAAATATCCCTTCAATTATTCCTGGGCTGTGGGTAGCCAGCCAAACATTTCGAAATAATTGATTGATCGAGGGGGAGTTTTTTTGTCTCAAAATCCGAATAATATTCATTACTTCAAGTGGTTGCATTCATCGAAAGGAACAAATGAAGATGCAATTGGTTCGAATTTGACCATGGGATATCTGGAAACAATATTTGATTATTTCTTTCATTTGAAATGGGCCCTTATTTTTTCATTTCATTTTTATTTGATTCTATTTCTATATTCTTTCCAGATCCAAGGACTAAACAATGAAAAAAAAAAAGTGCCAAAAAAGAAAAAAGCATTGACTCCCCTCCCATATCTTGCATCTATAGTCTTTTTGCCCTGGTGGATCTCTCTCTCATTTAATAAAAGTCTGGAACCTTGGGTTACTCATTGGTGGAATACCAGGCAATCCGAAACTTTTTTGAATGATATTCAAGAAAATAACGTTCTAGAAAGATTCATAGAATTAGAAGAACTATTCCTGTTGGACGAAATGATAAAGGACTACCAGGAGACACAGATACAAAAGTTTCGTATAGGAATCCACAAAGAAACGATACAATTGATCAAAATGCACAATGAAGATCATATCCATATCATTTTGGATTTCTCGGCAAATATAATCTGTTTCGCTATTCTAAGCGGTTATTCTATTCTGGGTAATGAAGAACTTCTCATTTTGAATTCTTGGGTTCAGGAATTCCTCTATAACTTAAGTGACACAATAAAAGCTTTTTCTATTCTTTTATTAACTGATTTATGTATCGGATTCCACTCGCCTTATGGTTGGGAACTAATGATTGGCTCGATCTACAAAGATTTTGGATTTTCCCATAACGATCAAATTATATCTGGTCTTGTTTCTACCTTTCCAGTCATTCTAGATACAATTTTGAAATATTGGATCTTCCATTATTTAAATCGTGTATCTCCTTCACTTGTAGTCATTTATCATTCAATGAATGAATGAAGAACTCATTTGATCCGCTGATATCAATCAAATAATCCCACTCTTTATACTTTTACCCGTCCAGGGAATTCGATTCCTCCTATATTCCAGTACAATTATTCCAGTACAATATCAGAATCGTGGATAGGGAACTATACTATACTAACTATATTAGCTACCTACCTAATTTATTGTAGAAATTTCCGGGATCAATGATTGGACCATGCAAAATAGAAATACCTTTTCTTGGGTAAAGGAACAAATGACTCGATTCATTTCCGTATCGATCATGATATATGTAATAACTAGGACATCTATTTCAAATGCATATCCTATTTTTGCGCAGCAGGGTTATGAAAATCCACGAGAAGCAACTGGGCGTATTGTATGTGCCAATTGCCATTTAGCTAATAAACCCGTGGATATTGAGGTTCCACAAGCTGTGCTTCCTGATACTGTATTTGAAGCAGTTGTTAGAATCCCTTATGATATGCAACTGAAACAAGTTCTTGCTAATGGTAAAAAGGGGTCTTTGAATGTGGGGGCTGTTCTTATTTTACCCGATGGATTCGAATTAGCTCCCCCCGATCGTATTTCTCCCGAGATGAAAGAAAAGATAGGCACTCTGTCTTTTCAGAGTTATCGCCCCACTAAAAAAAATATTCTTGTGATAGGTCCTGTTCCTGGTCAGAAATATAGTGAAATCGTCTTTCCCATTCTTTCTCCGGACCCTGCTACTAAGAAAGACGTTAACTTCTTAAAATATCCTATATACGTAGGTGGGAACAGGGGAAGGGGCCAGATTTATCCCGATGGGGGTAAGAGTAACAATACAGTCTATAATGCTACAGGAGCGGGTATAGTAAGCAGAATAGTACGTAAAGAAAAAGGGGGGTATGAAATAACCATAGCTGATGCATCGGATGGACACCAAGTAATTGATATTATACCTCCAGGACCGGAACTTCTTGTTTCAGAGGGTGAATCTATCAAGCTTGATCAACCATTAACGAGTAATCCTAATGTGGGTGGATTTGGTCAGGGAGATGCAGAAATAGTACTTCAAGATCCATTACGTGTCCAAGGGTTGTTGTTCTTTTTGGTATCTGTTATTCTGGCACAAATCTTTTTGGTTCTTAAAAAGAAACAGTTTGAGAAGGTTCAATTGTCCGAAATGAATTTCTAGATACATGGATCCATCAAATTGGTAAAAAGAGACGAACTATTGTTGATCGATGCAATTATGTATGATCAAAAAAATAATGAAAAGCTTTTTTCTTTATACTGTTTTTCGGCGAGATGTCAGGAATTGTTTGTGCCCCGTTCCTAGTAATAATATGTATATTCTGAAGAAGGCTACTTGAC
>NW_027519924.1:12500-20000 GCF_043159265.1 Tasmannia lanceolata | reverse complement strand
TCTTTTCGTAGGCGTTTGCCCCCAATTGGATCGGGGGATCGAATTGATTATAGAAATATGAGTTTAATTAGTCGATTTATTAGTGAACAAGGAAAAATATTATCTAGACGAGTGAATAGATTGACCTTGAAACAACAACGATTAATTACTATTGCTATAAAACAAGCTCGTATTTTATCTTCGTTACCTTTTCTTAATAATGAGAAACAATTTGAAAGAACCGAGTCGACCCCTAGAACTGCTGGTCCTAAAACCAGAAATAAATAGGCCTACTTCTCAATTGAATCAAAACTCTAATTGGAATTCAAACTCAGATTGAGGTTTTGTTCGAAAAAGCCGAGATACTTGATTGTCGCGTCGTAAGAAAAAAAAAAAAAGAATGAATGGGGAAGAAAAAATATTTTTTTTTATTGAAAAGTGTTCGTTCATTTCTAATATTTATCATATTCATTTCTACTCTACCTTCCCGGAGTTCATTCTCCGGGGAACTCCGTTTAAATCATTTCGGTGAATTCGTTCCAGTCGCCTTATTTGATAATCTCATTTGAAATCATGTAAATGCAATTCCTATTTGATATAGCTATTTGTGCAAGTATTTTACGATTAAGAAGCAACTGCCTCTTGTACAGATCGTGCATTAATCGACTATAACTATAGGATACCCCATTTTCACGAGTTACTGCATTTATCCGAGTGATCCACAAACGACGAAAATCTCTCTTTTGCCTGCATCTATCCCGATGACTGGAAACCAAAGCTCTCATTTTCTGTTGAGTAGTAGTTCGAGTAAGTCTTGAATGAGCCCCTCGAAAGGTTGATGCAAATAAACGAATTTTTGTTCGACGTCTCCGAGCTATATATCCCCGCCTAACTCTGGTCATTGAATCAAATGAAACCTTGATGAATAACTAATTGATTTCTTTTCTTTCAGTCATTCTTTTCCCCTCCCCTAGTTTATTAGTAACAAAACGGATTCTTCCGATGTATAAAATAAAAATTCCAATGGCTTTTGCTACTATGACCTTCCCAACCACGATTTTTGATTTCTTCCAGGCATTTCACCTCGGAATAAGAAATTGTACCGATATTAGATATAAAATATCTAGTAAATAGGTAGTAATAAATAGAGAAAAATGGAGAAATAAATAAATAGTGGCTTCCATCGTTTCTATGATTACTTCTTAAACGGTGAGGTCCTCTCTATACACCGGAGCTCCTTCCCCCATTTAATCAATGTTATTAGTAACTTGTACAGTTCACACTCTTTGGCTCTACCCATAAAATTATCCAGTATATAGGTCTTTTCACAATGAGATCCATCCATACAGTGACGGCATTTAATTATGAAGGTTGGCTAGGTAGCTAACCCTGTTAGTCCGTTCTTGCAAGAGTAGAAGCATAATCTTTCTGCTTTTAAAATACTATTTTCCCCGCTTAATGGATAACCATTTGCTACCAATGGGGAATTGATTTTCATCTCAAATCGAGGTGATTGGATTTGCACCAATGGAAACCATAAATTCCATACACAATAGAGGTATATGATAGATCTTTATTTTGAGATAGTGAATGGAATGGAGTTCTTCCATTCTATCCTACTCATTGGTACTGGTCATTGATACTGGAAAAATCGTCTCATTTGTTCCAGATCATGATCTGAACGAGTCGCACATACACCCTAGTACATGTTCCTCGACGCTGAGGACATCCTCGAAGGGCAGGGGATTTCGTGACATTTTTGATTGGCTGTCTTGTGTTTCTAATAAGTTGTTTAATAGTTGGCATGCTGAATCGTATACAGAATGGGCTGGTTTAGATCGATCCTAACCGGATGATTATGAATTACTTCCATTTCATATAATATTTTACCAGGTTAAGAAGATAAAATATCAAATCACGGCTCATTCGAATTATGGTTCGAAATGGAATCAAGAATTTATGTGAAATCCCCGGTATTTTCGACCGCGACAACATCAACAATGCCATGGGCTTGGGCTTCTGTTGCTGACATAAAAACATCCCTTTCCATGTCTTCGGATATAACCCATAAAGGCTTGCCGGTTCTTTGTACATAAACCCTTGTGAGGGTTTCGCGGAGTTTCAGTAGTTCTTCCGCTTCCAGGATAAATTCTCCTGTGGGTGCCTCATAAAAAGAACTAGCAGGTTGGTGGATCATAACCCTGATGATATAACATAATGAACGGTTCCTCTATCTCGCACGATCGGTCGAAGGGAAGGGATAAAGAATAACAAGAATAAAAAGATAGAATTAGAATTGAACAACCGTACAGGCATCTTTTATGCATTGCATACGGCTCCGCAATGGAATTTCCTTTTCCCTTCCATCGAAGAAAGAGACAAATAGAATCCATCAGACCCAGATCGTTGAATGATCCATTTACCATCTTTCCTTTCGGAGGAGTCAAAAAATACTATGATGGTTCCGTTGCTTTATATATTTATCTCGTCTGTGATTCAGCAATCCCAAAGTTTCTTTATGATCCGATCAAATAAGGAAAAAATGATCTTTTTTTTTTTTCATTTTCGTACTCTTTCATAACATAAATATCGGAAAGAGGCTTCTGGTGTGAAAGCAAAAAAAAGGTTTGTGACGCTGAAATGGACCCCCGATACATAAGATCAAATCGTAAATAACCTTTGTTTCATACTACTATCTCGATATATAATCTCATGTTATGTTATGAAAAAAAAATAATAGTTTGCTCATATCGAACTCGAAGTGCCATGCTATTATTACTTATTATTCATATTCCATATGGCGAAGGCATAGTCTTCTTTTTTTTTTCTCAAATAAAAAAAAACTCATTGGCGCCAAGCGTGAGGGAATGCTAGACGTTTGGTAATTTCTCCTCCGACTAGGAGAAAAGATCCCATTGAAGCGGCTAATCCCATGCATATTGTATGTATGTCTGGTGGCACAAATTGCATAGTATCATAAATAGCTATTCCTGGTATTACCCATCCGCCGGGAGAGTTTATAAACAAATACAGATCCCTGGTATCATCCTCTATACTGAGATATACCATGAGACCAACAAGTTGATTCGAGATCTCGCTATCAACCTCTTGTCCTAAAAAAAGTAATCTTTCTCGATGAAGTCGGTTGATTAGGACAAAATTGTATCCCTTAGGAACCGCACACGCACCTTTGGATGCATACGGTTCAAAAAATCAAAATTGCGAAAAAAAAAAAAGAATTCATTGAACTTATCGAACTAACCCCTCATTGATGTATTCTTTCATCGAGATCCAAATCACGATGTAATTTTCTTGTTCCTAAATGGGCCTCTTCAATTCTTTTAGGTTTATGCTCTACTCCGGGTAAAGATCTGCCCGAATTCTATTTGCACATATAGGACAAATGATCACAGTACCGCTTCTTTTTGTTCCGACTTCTTTTTTTTTTTCAATTCGTTTTCATGTTCATGCCTTCCGCCAAATATTCGACTAATCATATTATTCCATTAATTGGTAGTTTTAGAGGTATAAATAGGGATCATTTATGATACGAGTAGTAATCATACATAGATTACCAATTTGGTATTTTTTGAACGGAGCCTGGATACTTCATTTTATTGGTCCAAGCCAACCATAAATTCTTCTAATTGAGAATATTGATCCCCAACCAACAAATAAATTGATCTAATTGCATTGCACTTCACGCTCCGAATTGAATTATTGATGGTTTAATCAATCTTTCTTGGGTGAAACAGAGGATATCTCGATCGGGGGAGAGAACGGGGAAATCCCATATGACCCAATATGTCTGACAAGTCGCACTATACGTCAACCCAAACTGCATCTTCCTCTCCAGGACTCCGAAAAGGTACTTTTGGAACACCAATAGGCATAAAATGAAAGAAAAATTAAGTACTCTATTTCACTTTGATGTGGAAACGTAACAATGGGTTTATTGTCTTCATAATATTGTCGTTTATCGTATTTTATCCATAGATTGGAAGGTTCATGGAGAAGACGGGTTGAATAAAGGAAAATTCGTACAAATGGATCGTTCGAAGGATGAACAAGTATCTATGCATTCGCTCACAAAAATAGGATCAATCCCCCCATTGCGTATTGGTACTTATCGAGTATAGAATAGATCTGCTTCTCTTTGTTCCTACGAACAGAATTGTTAAATTATTACCAATGGAACGGAATAAATATTAACTCTTGCTTTGAGATAATCCACTGAAAAGGCGAGGTCCATAGCATCAATCAGTCTTTTCCAATGTGATAAAGTTACATAGTGTCTATTTTTTCTTTGATAAAATAAGGGGTATTTCCATGGGTTTGCCTTGGTATCGTGTTCATACCGTCGTATTGAATGATCCCGGTCGGTTACTTTCTGTCCATATAATGCATACAGCTCTAGTTTCTGGTTGGGCCGGTTCGATGGCTCTATACGAATTAGCCGTTTTTGATCCCTCTGATCCCGTCCTTGATCCAATGTGGAGACAAGGTATGTTCGTTATACCCTTCATGACTCGTTTAGGGATAACCAATTCATGGGGTGGTTGGAGTATCACAGGAGGAACTATAACGAATCCGGGTATTTGGAGTTACGAAGGTGTGGCTGGGGCACATATTGTGTTTTCTGGCTTGTGCTTCTTAGCAGCCATCTGGCATTGGGTGTATTGGGACCTAGAAATATTCTGTGATGAACGTACGGGAAAACCCTCTTTGGATTTGCCCAAGATCTTTGGAATTCATTTATTTCTCTCAGGGGTGGCTTGCTTTGGGTTTGGCGCATTTCATGTAACAGGCTTGTATGGTCCTGGAATATGGGTGTCCGATCCTTATGGTCTAACCGGAAAAGTACAATCTGTAAATCCAGCGTGGGGCGCAGAAGGTTTTGATCCTTTTGTTCCGGGAGGAATAGCCTCTCATCATATTGCAGCGGGGACATTGGGGATATTGGCGGGACTATTCCATCTTAGTGTCCGCCCGCCCCAACGTTTATACAAAGGATTACGTATGGGCAATATTGAAACTGTACTTTCTAGTAGTATCGCTGCTGTCTTTTTTGCAGCTTTCGTCGTTGCTGGAACTATGTGGTATGGTTCAGCAACTACTCCCATAGAATTATTTGGTCCCACTCGTTATCAGTGGGATCAGGGATACTTCCAGCAAGAAATATATCGAAGAGTTGGAGCCGGGCTAGCCGAAAATCTGAGTTTATCGGAAGCTTGGTCTAAAATTCCCGAAAAATTAGCTTTTTATGATTACATCGGTAATAATCCGGCGAAGGGGGGATTATTCAGAGCAGGCTCAATGGACAATGGGGATGGAATAGCTGTTGGATGGTTAGGACACCCCATCTTTAGAGATAAAGAGGGGCATGAGCTTTTTGTACGTCGTATGCCTACTTTTTTTGAAACATTTCCGGTGGTTTTGGTAGACGGAGACGGAATTGTGAGAGCGGATGTTCCTTTTAGAAGGGCAGAATCGAAGTATAGTGTCGAACAAGTAGGTGTAACTGTTGAGTTCTATGGTGGCGAACTCAATGGGGTCAGTTATGGCGATCCTGCTACTGTGAAAAAATATGCTAGACGTGCCCAATTGGTGTGAAATTTTTGAATTAGATCGTGCTACTTTGAAATCCGATGGTGTTTTTCGTAGCAGTCCAAGGGGTTGGTTTACTTTTGGACATGCTACGTTTGCTTTGCTCTTCTTTTTCGGACACATTTGGCATGGGGCTAGAACCTTGTTCAGAGATGTTTTTGCTGGTATTGACCCTGATTTGGATGCTCAAGTGGAATTTGGAACATTCCAAAAACTTGGAGATCCAACTACAAGGCGACAAGTAGTCTGATACAACATTACTCTAGCGTCTTTTGCCTCTATTTGATTTTTTTTTGATTTGACATAAGGTTAGGGTACCGTAGAAATCTTGATTTTAATCATCGCCTTTTCTTTGACTCTTGCCCTTTCTTTACTTTATCTGGGAAATGTTCCCAAATGCACAGGTGTGGAAGCTATAATTGTAAACCACGATCGAATCCATGGAAGCATTGGTTTATACATTCCTGTTAGTCTCGACTCTAGGGATAATTTTTTTCGCTATCTTTTTTCGAGAACCACCTAAGGTTCCGACAAAAAGGATGAAATGATTTTTTATTATCTCAATTGAAGTAATGAGCCTCCCAATACAATATGGGAGGTTCATTATTTCAACTAGTCCCCGTGCTCCTCGAATGGATCTCTTAGTTGTTGAGAGGGTTGCCCAAAAGCGGTATATAAGGCGTACCCAGTAAAGCTTACAAGTGAACCAGATATGGAGATGGCGACTAGGGTTGCTGTTTCCATTATTAGATAATTTCAAGACCACGACGGATCTACGCTACGAGAAGATCGTTTATTTACAACGGAATAGTATACAAAGTCAACAGATCTCAACCAATGCAATAGGATTTATGGCTACACAAACCATTGAGGGTAGTTCTAGATCTAGGCCAAGACGAACTATTACAGGGAATTTATTGAAACCATTGAATTCGGAATATGGTAAAGTAGCCCCTGGATGGGGAACTACTCCTTTGATGGGTGTCGCAATGGCTCTGTTTGCGATATTCCTATCTATTATTTTGGAGATTTATAATTCTTCCGTTTTACTGGATGGAATTTCAATGAGTTAGGTCCATAAGAACCATGAAGTCCTAGTTTTCAATCAAAAATGAATTACTTAGGGATCAGATTTCTAGGCTATTCCGGTAGTTCGACCGTGGAATTCCGTTGTTTCGGTATTTCCGGAATATGAGTGTGTGACTTGTTATAATTGATCCTATTGATAGTACAGAGAATGGGTCTGTCATCTCGATCGAGATGGTTCTGCCTCGTCAGATATTCATTCTAGTATCTGAAGCACGGAATATAATCAAGAAATATTTGAACTATGATTCATACCTACTATTCAGACCTCGCGACCGGACTCCAAAAAATGAGAGGTATTTCATAAATTGAACGATTTTTCTTCCTTCAGAATCATGCTTTTTTGACCGAAGGACAAATGTTTCTCTGGATTTTTAGTCATTACATCCATTCATTGAATAAGTGATGATCAAATGGTTCTTACTCAGAGAACCTTTGGGCTTAGCTTGGGGGCTTTATTGAATCATCGTGGTTCTAGTATGAATCTGAGGTTTCAATCGATTCATAGGGTCTCAACAAGAGAATTCCTATCAATAGGAAACAAAACAATAGTAAATCCGCATTACGCACAAACAAAAACAAGAAATCAAATAACAAATAAATAAAATAGGGGAAGAGAAGATTCAAGAGGCCTATAACGATCACCATAAAGACAGATGAGCCAACTTGATATTTTGGCATTATCATCACAAAGAAGAGATTTCGGATTTGGGTTCCTTCGTATCTTCAGGGATGATTGAATCAAGTGGCTAAGAAGTTTCAAACTTTCTATTACATATCCGTTGCAACCAGTATTTGGGTGTTTCCGCTTGAGCCGTACGAGATGAA
>NW_027519924.1:5000-10000 GCF_043159265.1 Tasmannia lanceolata | reverse complement strand
CCTTTTGAGACAATTATAGGTTCTGGGAGGCAATTCTGATTGGTCAATAAAAATACATTCCAATGCAATTCCTTTTTTGTTTTTCTTTAGATTAGCCAATTTATCCTGAAAGGTAAAAAAAGGTACAGTACCCCTGTTTAGATTGTTTAGATTGTCCTCTAAATTTATGTCCTCTTCCTCCCCATGTAGAAAAGGAATAAATAAATCAATCAAATTACGGGAAGCTTCGTGAAGTGCTTCTTTAGGAGTTAAACTTCCATTCGTCCATATTTCTAGAAAAAGTATCTCTTGTTTCTCATTCCCATTCCCATAAGAATGAATACTATGATTCGCATTTCGAACAGGCATGGATACAGCCTCTATAGGATAACTTCCATCTTGATCGTTATTTGGGGTTTTCATACGATATCCGCGATCCCTCTCGATTTGTAATCCAATACACAAATCAATTGGTTCTGTCAGGCTAGCTATATGCTGTGTAGTATCAACCATTTTCACAGAAGGTGGCGAGATGATATCTTGAGCAGTTACGCATCTCGGACCCCTGACGAAAATAGATGCGTCGCAAGTTCCATACAGATTACTTCTCAATACAATTTCTTTCAAATTCATGAAAATTTCATGTACTGATTCTTCAATACCGACTATCGTAGAATATTCATGTGGTATCTTATCAGATTTTGCGCGTGTGATACATGTTCCTTCTATTTCTCCAAGTAAAGCCCTTCGCATAGCGATACCTATCATATCTGCTTGACCTTTCATAAGCGGGGACAGAATGAAACGTCCATAGGAAAGGCGCTTACTGTCTGTTCTTGATTCAACACACTTCCACTGTAGTGTCCGAGTGGATACTGCTACTTCCTCTCGAACCATACTAATATTATTGATCAGATCATTGAATCATTTATTTCTCTTGAAATCAGTTCAATTCTTATTTCTACACACGCCTTTTTTTAGGAGGTCTACATCCATTATGTGGCATAGGGGTTACGTCACGTACGAAACTTAATAGTATACCACTTCTGCGAATGGCTCGTAATGCTGCATCTCTTCCGAGACCAGGACCCTTTATCATGACTTCTGCTCGTTGCATACCCTGATCCACTACTGTACGAATAGCATTTCCTGCTGCGGTTTGAGCAGCAAATGGTGTCCCTCTTCTTGTGCCTCTGAATCCACAAGTACCAGCGGAGGACCAAGAAACCACCCGACCTCGCATATCCGTAACAGTTACAATGGTATTGTTGAAACTCGCTTGAACATGAATAACTCCTTTTGGTATTCTACGTCCATTCTTACGTGAACTAATACGCCCATTCCTACGCGAACCAATTCTTGGTATAGGTTTTGTCATATTTTAGCATCTCATAAATATGAGTCAGAGATATACGGATATATCCATTTCATGTCAAAACAGATCCTTTATTTGTACAACGGGTCCCTTACTTTAGAAAGGCCCTTTTTAGAAAGATTACCCTTGTCTCTGTTTATGTCTCGGATTGAAACAAATTACTATAATTCGTCCTCGCCTACGGATCAGTCGACATTTTTCGCAAATTTTACGAACAGAAGCCCTTATTTTCATATTTGTCATTCCTTAATTCCGAATCTACTCTTTTGAAGAAAATAAGTCTCTTGAAATTTTGAACCTCGAATTGTATCCCCATGGAAGAAATGTTTAAAAAGTCACCTAATCGTTCGAACCTTTGTTGCGAAGTCTATAAATTATACGTCCCTTGGTTGAATCATAACGACTTACTTCGATTTTGACTCTATCTCCTGGTAGTATCCGTATAAAACTACGTCGGATCCTCCCCGAAACATAACCTAGAATCAGATCTTCATTATCTAAACGAACCCGGAACATACCATTTGGAAGTGATTCAGTAATTAAACCTTCATGAATCAATTTTTGTTCTTTCATTTCAGGTAACCCCCTTGAAGTATCAACTAATGGAGGAGGAGTGATATTAGACAACCTGCCTTTTCTCTCTTTTTCACAAATCGAAAGTTACGGATCAAATTCGGATATTCAGAAGGATCACCATATATAACATAAAATTTCTCCTCCAATTCTTTTTAGTCGAGCTTCTCGATCTGTCATTATACCTCGAGAAGTAGAAAGAATTACAATACCTATTCCACCTAAAATCCTAGGAATTCGTTTATAGTTGGAATAGATTCGTAGACCGGGTCGGCTGATACACTTTAAAATATTTCTATATGTTCCTTTCTGATTCCTTCTATGTCGCAGGGTTAAAACCAAGAAATATTTCTTGTTTTCTCGATGTTTCCTAACATTTTCAATAAAACCTTCTCGTAGAAGTATTTTAATAATGTTTTCGGTTATATTAGTAGATGCTATTCGAGCTGTTCTTTTTTTATCCATGTCAGCATTTCTTATAGAAGTTATTATATCGGCAATAGTGTCCTTACTCATGACGAACTATAATTATTAGGGCTTCCCCATTTTGATATAATCAACATGTTCTGTTTTTTTTTTTTCTTGATTTTCATTTTCACTTTCAATTTTTTTTTTTATGAATTATTAAAGGTATATGCATAAGACACAATCTACTAATGGATTTGATCTACTTCAGATACCCTACTATATAATGGTCTCATCTACTAGTCTTTATAATACCTCAGGAGCTAATGAGACTATTTTAGTGAAATTCAACTGTCTCAATTCCCGAGCGATCGCGCCAAAAACTCGAGTTCCTTTTGGATTTCCTTCTTGATCAATGACAACCGCTGCATTGTCATCATATCGTATTATCATACCGTTGTCACGTTTGAGTTCTTTACATGTACGTACAATTACAGCTCTGATCACTTCTGATCTTTCGAGAGGCATATTGGGTACTGCTTCTTTGATTACAGCAACAATAACATCACCGATATGAGCATATCGGCGATTACTAGCTCCGATTATTCGAATACACATCAATTCTCGAGCCCCGCTGTTGTCCGCTACATTCAAATGGGTCTGAGGTTGAATCATATCATTTTTTTTTTTTTGAATCTCTTATTTCAATGCAAAGGGCGAAGGAAAAAAGAAAGAAATATTGTCTGTCCAGAAATAAATAAATCTGCAATTGTATTTTTCATCAAAAATACTCCTTTCTTTTGGTTTCACATCCCTATCCCACAATAACGAATTGAGTTCGTATAGGCATTTTGCACGCAGCTATTGAAATAGCTGCTCTGGCTACAGTTTCTGAGACTCCGCCCATTTCATAAAGTATTCGACCCGGTTTAACGACGGATACCCAATATTCGGGGGATCCCTTACCCGAACCCATACGTGTTTCTGTGGGTCT
This sequence comes from Tasmannia lanceolata, assembly GCF_043159265.1. Classification (NCBI taxonomy): domain Eukaryota; kingdom Viridiplantae; phylum Streptophyta; class Magnoliopsida; order Canellales; family Winteraceae; genus Tasmannia; species Tasmannia lanceolata. The sequence continues at coordinate 6,674 of NW_027519924.1, read as the reverse complement.
GACTGTAACGGGTTTGTCGGGAAATATACGTACCCAGATTTTTCCACCACGACGCGCATATCGTGTCATTGCTCGTCGCCCTGCTTCTATTTGTCTAGATGTGATCCAAGCGGGTTCAAGTGCCTGAAGAGCGTATCTACCGAAACAAATACGATTGCCTCGATAAGATATTCCCTTCATTCTTCCTCTATGTTGTTTACGGAATCTGGTTCTTTTGGGGTTATAGTTGATGGTTGTTTCTCAACCCCATCTCTACTGCAGAACCGGACATGAGAGTTTCGTCTCATCCAGCTCCTCGCGAATGAAACGATTCAATAATATTACAAATACACATGTATTTAATGAATAATACACTGAATCATGGGATTTCTTGATAGTTAATCCATCATGTAGGAATCTGTATATCTTGTATATACAGCAGCTAGACGTATCTTTCTATTTCGATTTATAATTTATAGGACGTATATTTCTATTTATGGATAATGAATGCCTTTCTTTTTATAACGAATCCTTCTTTTGGCCTTTACTGAATGGAATCGCCCAAAATTTTGCAATCCAATAAGGAAAGGTTCGCGGGCGAATATTGACTCTTTAAAATCTGCTTCATTCGTAGGGTCAACCCATGACCTTTCAGAATAAATAAAAGGGTTCTTGGTTGGTTTCGCCATCCCACCCAATGAATCATTAGGATTCGTTTTTAATAGAATCTTGTGCAGTCACAGGTTCCGTCGTTCCCATAGCTTCTCCATTAATGGTTAGGTCTGAACTCTACAGTGGAGCTCCCAATTTCATTTGTTCCCGAGTCAATCTCCTCAGTCTCTATTGACTCGAGGCTCTTTATTATTTTCATTTTTCCTATGAACCGGATTCATCTACTTATAAACGAATCCGTATTGATGCTTTATCACGCTGCCTTTTATGAGATGATTCATAGACCATACATATTGGAATCATATAGCATTGATTGATATTCTCCTCCTTTCTTTCTCTCACCCCTCCTTTTACCCATATCCCTCTATTTTCGCTTTACAAACCATAATCAGATTTTTTTTTCCTTTATGAAAAAAAAAAAAACGATTTCAGTTGCTACAACTATATGATCAACACATCATATAGTGACTGCTTTCTTGGATCTCGATAATACGAAGCAATGAGCTGGTTATTAGTTCTCTAGTTATTAGTTATGGGCTGGTCCATTGTTTTTTTTTTTTTTGAATCCAACTCTAAAGAAAAAACCAACGAGTCACACACTAAGCATAGCAATTCTACCAAATGATCAATCGAATTTTTATTCAACCCTATATAATTATAATTAATAATTAGAAATAATTAATAATTCTAATTAGAATTGTTCATTTTTGATTGAAGGGAAAAAGAATGAATGAAAGAGTTTGTCATTTTTTGTTCTATCGCAGTATAGAATGGGAAGGAAAGACCCATTATTGCTCATCTACAAATATCCAAATTTTGATGCCTAATACCCCATAGATAGTTCGAACTGTATAGGAACAATGATCAATTTTAGCTCGAATGGTTTGTAGGGGAACCCTACCTTCTCTGATCCATTCGACACGTGCAATTTCTTTTCCGTCGATACGCCCTGCAATTTGCACTTGAATTCCTTTTGTATCAGCTTGTTCAGTTAATTCAATAGCTTTTTTCATTGCCTTTCGA
>NW_027519923.1:12500-14758 GCF_043159265.1 Tasmannia lanceolata | reverse complement strand
TACTTGGGTTCTCCCAATAACTCAAAAGTGTATCATGCCTGAATCTAACTGGGGTTCGCGGTGGTGGAGGAACCGGATCGTAAAAAAGAGGGATTCTAGTTGTAAGATATCTAATGAAACCGTAGCTGAAATTGAGATCTCATTCAGAGAGAAAGATATAAAATATCTGGAGTTTCTTTTTGTATCCTATACGGATGATCCGATCCGCAAGGACCATGATCGGGAATTCTTTGATCGTCTTTCTCCGAGGAAGAAGCGAAACATAATCAACTTGAATTCGGGACAGCTATTCGAAATCTTAGTGAAACACTTGATTTGTTATCTCATGTCTGCTTTTCGTGAAAAAAGACCAATTGAAGTGGAGGGTTTCTTCAAACAACAAGGAGCTGAGGCAACTATTCAATCAAATGATATTGAGCATGTTTCCCATCTCTTCTCGAGAAACAAGTGGGGTATTTCTTTACAAAATTGTGCTCAATTTCATATGTGGCAATTCCGCCAAGATCTCTTCGTTAGTTGGGGGAAGAATCAGCACGAATCGGATTTTTTGAGGAAGGTATCGAGAGAGAATTTGATTTGGTTAGACAATGTGTGGTTGGTAAACAAGGATCGGTTTTTTAGCAAGGTACAGAATGTATCGTCAAATATTCAATATGATTCCACAAGATCTATTTTCGTTCAAGTAACGGATTCTAGCCAATTGAAAGGATCTTCTGATCAATCCAGAGATCATTTCGATTCCATTAGTAATGAGGATTCGGAATATCACACATTGATCAATCAAACAGAGATTCAGCAACTAAAAGAAAGATCGATTCTTTGGGATCCTTCCTTTCTTCAAACGGAACGAACAGAGATAGAATCAGATCGATTCCCGAAATGCCTTTCTGGATATTCCTCAATGTCCCGGCTATTCACGGAACGTGAGAAGCAGATGAATAATCATCTGCTTCCGGAAGAAATCGACGAATTTCTTGGGAATCCTACAAGATCAATTCGTTCTTTTTTCTCTGACAGAGGGTCAGAACTTAATCTGGGTTCGAATCCTACTGAGAGGTCCACTAGAGATCAGAAATTGTTGAAGAAACAACAAGATGTTTCTTTTGTCCGATCCAGGCGATCGGAAAATAAAGAAATGGTTGATATATTCAAGATAATTACGTATTTACAAAATACCGTCTCAATTCATCCTATTTCATTAGATCCGGGATGTGCTATGGTTCCGAAGGATGAACCGGATATGGACAGTTCCAATAAGATTTCATTCTTGAACAAAAATCCATTTTTTGATTTATTTCATCTATTCCATGACCGGAACAAAGGGGGATACACGTTACACCACGATTTTGAATCAGAAGAGAGATTTCAAGAAATGGCGGATCTATTCACTCTATCAATAACCGAGCCGGATCTGGTGTATCATAAGGGATTTGCCTTTTCTATTGATTCCTACGGATTGGATCAAAAAAAATTCTTGAATGAGGTATTCAACTCCAGGGATGAATCGAAAAAGAAATCTTTATTGGTTCTACCTCCTATTTTTTATGAAGAGAATGAATCTTTTTATCGAAGGATCAGAAAAAAATCGGTCCGGATCTCCTGCGGGAATGATTTGGAAGATCCAAAACCCAAAATAGTGGTATTTGCTAGCAACAACATAATGGAGGCGGTCAATCAATATAGATTGATCCGAAATTGGATTCAAATCCAATATAGCACCTATGGGTACATAAGAAATGTATCGAATCGATTCTTTTTAATGAATAGATCCGATCGCAACTTTGAATATGGAATTCAAAGGGATCAAATAGGAAATGATACTCTGAATCATCTAACTATAATCAAATATACGATCAACCCACATTTATCGAATTTGAAAAAGAGTCAGAAGAAATGGTTCGATCCTCTTATTTCTCGAACCGAGAGATCCATGAATCGGGATCCTGATGCATATAGATACAAATGGTCCAATGGGAGCAAGAACTTCCAGGAACATTTGGAACATTTCGTTTCTGAACAGAAGCACCGTTTTCAAGTAGTCTTCGATCGATTACGTATTAATCAATATTCGATTGATTGGTCCGAGGTTATCGACAAACAAGATTTGTCTAAGTCACTTCGTTTCTTTTTGTCCAAGTCACTTCTCTTTTTGTCCAAGTCACTTCTCTTTTTGTCTAAGTTACTTCCTTTTTTCTTTGCGAGTATCGGGAATATCCCCATTCATAGGTCCGAGATCCACATCTATGAATTGAAAGGTC
>NW_027519922.1:20000-30000 GCF_043159265.1 Tasmannia lanceolata | reverse complement strand
ATGAAAAAAAAAAAATAATTCATTCCAATGGATCCAACCGGATCGGTATTTTCGAATCTCGAATACCCAAACCAATTCTTCTTCATTCATTTTCGTGGGGGAATGACATATGGCTTGTTTCCTCTTTTTCTTGTCCATGATCAAAGATTGAGTGATACACCTTTTCTTTGGTTTGGTATACCCAAGCCAATTGATTATGAAGTCAAAATCATAACACGAGCCTAGCCAAAAACCCCAACCTGACCCAACAAAATCGAATCTAATAGTAATAGTAAGTCACACGGATCTAGGACCTGTTCTTGTATTTGTAGAAAAGCCAGAGTTTCAAAAAGAAAGCTCTTCGGTAAGTTTCATTGTAAACATTGTAAAATAGACTAGACTTTTCTTCGTATAGCCGGCCTAGCAAAGGCAAAGCAAGTAGTTTAGTTATTTTTATCTTTCTGTACAATACTTATTTTTTTGTATCCCAACCTACTCCAATCCAATTGCTCATCATTTCAATTCTGTCGATTCTACCGATGCAGACTTTATGCAAGAAGATTAGGGGTCTGTTTGAACTTGGATGAGTTAGGAATCCAATCCCCCGACTGATCGCTCTTTGGTGGAACAACAACCCAAATTCATTGTTTCAGAAATAATGAATTGGTCCTAAAGGTATCAACGTTTGTGCTCTCTTCTATTTCTATGAGTGTTTTTGGGGATTTGGTCTGTCGAATTGTTCGACAACGCGTGATTCCATCAGAGCTATCTTCTGTAGATAATTTATGATTCGGCCGACTCTACCATTGTGGTACGCTCCATTGTGTGGGTTTGCTTCAAACGAAACCTCTTTTGATTGTCACGAAACCTAACCCATTGGTTGGTCTTACTAGGTGTTATTACATTAATAAGTATTTCGAGTCATTCCAAATAGCGATTTTGGGTACTAGAAATGGGTCCGAAATAGGATGACTCTTTCAAGACTTTTAACTCGATTTAAATAACTCGATTGTTTCTGGGGGGTCCTGTCGGGATAGTACAGGTCAAAAGTATCTAATTTGGGTATAGGAACCCATGAGTTGTTCTATGTAAGGGTTCCTCATAATTCAACAGATTGAAGATTGAATCAAATCAATTAAGTATAAATCTGGGACAAGGAGAGAGTCTAATTGGTCGATGCATTCTGTTTCTGTTTATGTATTCATATCGAATCAATAGAAACAATGATTCTATACCCCGATCTTAATGAAAAGAATACACCAACGCCAACCGAGTAGAATATACCCTAAATCCCGAGCTAGGCATTCTACTACAAAAGAGAAAAAAAAAAATGAGCCAGACCTCTTCTTTGATTTTATTATATTATTATATTATATTCATTGAATATTTTCATTGAAAATGGAATATTTCCATTTTATTTTCACATAATTATAGATAATATAATTAATATTGAATTAATCTTTTTTTTATTCATTTTTGATGAAAATGAAAATATTCTTTCATTTATTTTTTTTTTTATAGAAAACCCAAGGTAAAGTGAGAGAGTCTTATTTGTACAAGAACATAATATGTCTACACCATGATCTAAATAGAATTGAAGAAAGGGTAAGTGGGATTCTATTGGATGAATCTTGAAACGAGGCATGACCCGCAGCAAACAAACTCAACTATGTGGTTCGATCAAAATTGTTGTTTCGACTAAGCAGTTATGGATGAATTGACAATTCCAATTTGAATCGACTAATTCGGTATATTCCACATTCATGAGAGTGCATCTATGTTTCTGCTTTACGAATATGATATTTTCTGGGCATTTCTAATAATATCAAGTCTTATTCCTATTTTAGCATTTCTAATTTCGGGAGTTTTAGCCCCGATTAGTGAAGGACCAGAGAAACTCTCTAGTTATGAATCGGGTATAGAACCAATGGGGGATGCTTGGTTACAATTCCGAATTCGCTATTACATGTTTGCTCTAGTTTTTGTTGTTTTTGATGTTGAAACGGTCTTTCTTTATCCATGGGCAATGAGTTTCGATGTATTGGGTGTATCTGTATTTATAGAAGCTTTCATTTTCGTGCTTATCCCAATTGTTGGTTCAGTTTATGCATGGCGAAAAGGAGCATTGGAATGGTCTTAGCTCCTGAATATTCAGACAATCAAAATCAAAAACAAAGAAAAGATTACATTGAGACAGTTATTAATTCTATTGAGTTTCCGTTACTTGACCAAACAACCCAAAATTCAGTTATTTCAACTACATCGAATGATCTTTCGAATTGGTCAAGACTCTCCAGTTTATGGCCGCTTCTCTATGGTACCAGTTGTTGCTTCATTGAATTTGCTTCATTAATAGGCTCGCGATTCGACTTTGATCGTTATGGATTGGTACCAAGATCGAGTCCTAGGCAAGCAGACCTCATTTTAACAGCCGGCACAGTAACAATGAAAATGGCGCCTTCCTTAGTGAGATTATATGAGCAAATGCCTGAACCAAAATATGTCATTGCGATGGGAGCTTGTACTATTACAGGAGGGATGTTCAGTACGGATTCTTATAGTACCGTTCGGGGAGTCGATAAGCTAATTCCTGTGGATGTCTATTTGCCGGGCTGCCCACCCAAACCAGAGGCAGTTATAGATGCTATAACGAAACTTCGTAAGAAAGTATCTCGAGAAATCTATGAAGATCAAATTGGGTCTCAACAGGAAAATCGATATTTTACTACCAATCACAAGTTTCATGTTGGACGCAGTACTCATACTGGAAATTACGATCAAGGATTACTCTATAAATCTCCATCTACTTCAGAAATACCTCCTGAAACTGAAACATCTTTCAAATACAAAAGTTCAGTATCTTCCCACGAATTAGTGAATTAGGCAGGATGCTTTTGTGCAGAATAACAAACAGCGGGTAAATCTTCATAAATTTCATCGTAAATGTGAAATACTCATACAAATACAAATGTGGGAGAGATCAAGAAGATGCAAGGTCGTTTATCTGCTTGGCTAGTCAAGCATGAGCTAGTGCATAGATCTTTGGGCTTCGATTACCAAGGAATAGAGACTTTACAAATAAAGCCCGAGGATTGGTACTCCATTGCTGTCATTTCATATGTATATGGTTACAATTATCTACGTTCCCAGTGTGCTTATGATGTAGCACCGGGCGGGTTGTTAGCTAGTGTGTATCATCTTACGAGAATACAGTATGGTGTGGATCAACCCGAAGAGGTATGCATAAAAGTATTTGCCCCAAGGAGGAATCCTAGAATCCCGTCTGTTTTCTGGATTTGGAAAAGTGCTGATTTTCAAGAACGGGAATCTTATGATATGTTGGGAATCTCTTATGAAAATCATCCACGCCTGAAACGTATCTTGATGCCTGAAAGTTGGATAGGCTGGCCCCTACGTAAGGATTATATTGCCCCCAATTTCTATGAAATACAAGATGCTCATTGAATGATAAGAAACTAATATTCACTTCTACGACTCCAGATATTCAAGGAATCTTTTTATGTTCTGTTCTAGATGAAACAGAATAACTGGACTCTCATCTCAGTATTATGAATGGGCTACTAAAGGGGCTTCATTGATATTCCCCAATTTGGAAGATATCCATTTCGGATGAGCAAAGCCAATAGGATGAATCAAAAGAGTTCTGCACCATGAACTTTGTACCGCGCACATCACTTAGATGGGCCCCGAAAAGTCACGTAGGAGGGAGTGAAGAAAGAGAAAGTGAAGAAATAGAATATGAAAGAAAATATGAAATTATGAACTCAAAATTCAGAAATGAAAAGGGGATCAGATTTTCTTTGTACTGTATCTGAAATGAATCCTGTCTATTCCTACCCTTCGATTCCTCTCTAGACTAGACTTTTGGGTTTTCAGCCAACTAACTTCAATTCAAATATGTATGAAGTATTAACATTCTTTTTGAGCGAGAGCAGGTACAGTATGAACAAACAAAAAAGAAGAGGGAACAGAATCTAATTCTTTTCTTTACCCATCAAAAAAAAAAATGGGGGATCTAGATATATCCCTAGATGGATAAGTATGTATCATGATCTAGACTATTAACGAATAGAATATGGATCCCGATCCATATCGATTCATTTGTATGAGTATCTATTCGATATATTAACCACGTGCCAGGAACCAGATTTGAACTGGCGACACGAGGATTTTCAGTCCTCTGCTCTACCAGCTGAGCTATCCCGACCATCCCCGACGCATCATCCTACTAGAGGGCTTGGGTCTATGTCAATTAAAGGGACTCAAAAAACATTAGAAAATCTTACCTCAGCCTTGGAATTTCTTGGATCTTCAAAAAGAAGACTTTGTAAGTGTAAGAGTAATGATATGGACTGTGAATGATTCAATAATGGAGATTCCTTGCCATATATGTTCATTTGTACGTAGATCATATCTATCACAAGACTTGTGATAAGAGAGAAAGATTTCTGGTCGGATCCATTTGTGAAAGAGTAGAGTGAGTGAGAAACATAGCTAAGCTCATTTTGAACCACTGACGAAAAAAGAGGATAAATGGTTAGGGAATGGAATAAAATAGGCCTTTTTTTTTTTATTGGGGATAGAGGGACTTGAACCCTCATGATTTCAAAAGTCGACGGATTTTCCTCTTACTATAAATTTCATTGTTGTCGGTATTGACATGTAGAATGGGACTCTATCTTTATTCTCGTCCGATTAATCAGTTCTTCAAAAGATCTTTCAGACTCTGGAGTAAATGATTTGATCACTGAATCTTCGATTCTTCCTTTTGGAATCGATTTAATTTAGCAAGAATTCTGCAATTTTTCATATAAATAATCAAAAAATCCGGATTCGGGTCGTGATTAATCATTTGATATTTAAGTACGTCTATGTACTTAAATAAGGTCATCCTTTCTGGAGTTTTGATAGAAGGATTCCTCTACCAATGTAGTCAACCCCGTTCGTTAGAACAGCTTCCATTGAGTCTCTGCACCTATCCTTCTTTTGATTCTCGCTTTCTGAACCCTTGTTTTCAGAAAACTGGATTTGGCTCAGGATTGCCCATTTTTAATTCCAGGGTTTCTCTGAATTTGGAAGTTACCACTTAGTAGGTTTCCATACCAAGGCTCAACCCAATCAAGCCCGTAGCGTCTACCAATTTCGCCATATCCCCCTTATGAGATCTCGATCTCATTGTGATCCCATCCCCTTCTTTCATTTATGTTGGAACCATTGAATTCATTAGATACTGATTCCTATATCGAAAAAGTGTCTGCTCCTATTTTATTTCTTGCCCATCTTCTTTCATATCTATTGGAGGACCATTCCATTATTTGGTCCAATCAGAAATGATTCTATCATTGATGTATCTGCAATTCAATATGGATGGATATATCCCACATATAGATGTTCCCCCCCCCTCTCATTTTTCCCGCGCAGTTTGGAATACTGGAACGGTCGATATTCATTCTTCTTTTTTTTTTTTTCGTCCTATCTCCTCCCTTTCCGAATGAAACAAAAGGAATATCTCAGTAGGATCTGGATTGCATCCTTATCTTATCCTTTCCTTAGGAACTACACTCTAATAGAAATAGAATTCATATAATCTGCTATAACTGCTATAACTAATAGTTATATTCTATTCTATAATAGAATATAGAATTATTTCATATGTATATAGTATTATTTTGCGTTTTTTAAATTTGATTTGAATGAAAAAAAAAAATTCTAGTGCTAGTGACTACTAATAAATGAAATAATCAAAAATAAATAATCAAATAGAAAATAATCAAAAATAAAATCAAAATTCATATTATATTAATAATTATTAATATTAATTAATATGTTATAATAATTTATAATAATTAATATTAATAATTATTAATAGCTAATAGCTAACTAAGATCCCAATAGTTTCCCGAATTCCTATTCACGCACTATTTCTGTTATATGAGCCCGCTTAGCTCAGAGGTTAGAGCACCGCATTTGTAATGCGATGGTCATCGGTTCGATTCCGATAGTCGGCTTTCTCTATTTGTTCTATTTTTTTTTTTTTATCAGGATTGATCATCTTTCCTTGAGACCAAGGAATATTGAGAAGACCCCCCCCTTTTTTTTCTCCAAATGTCGGGTTACCGATCTATTATGTTATGTCGCGGGAACTTCCAACTATGAATAAAGAATAAAAAACGGATTGGAGCCGTTTGATCTATACAGAACAAATCAAGAAAAGGATCCTTAACTTCCCATATATACAATATACAAAATAATACGGATATTGATACAATTCATCTTATTCCTCTTTGTAGTACTTCAGTGGATTTAGCTTCGTTTATCGTTTAGTTCAGTATTAATTTAGGTTTATTCTGTAAAATGAAATTTCAATAAAATTAAGGAGTCTTTATGTCTCGTTACCGAGGGCCTCGTTTCAAAAAAATACGCCGTCTAGGGGCTTTACCGGGACTCACTAGGAAAAGACCTAGATCCGGAAGTGATCTTAGAAACCAATCGCGTTCCGGGAAAAGATCTCAATATCGTATTCGTCTAGAAGAAAAACAAAAATTGCGTTTTCATTATGGTCTGACAGAGCAACAATTACTTAGATATGTTCGTATTGCTGGGAAAGCCAAAGGGTCAACAGGTCAGGTTTTACTACAACTACTTGAGATGCGTTTGGATAACATCCTTTTTCGATTGGGTATGGCTTCGACCATTCCGGGAGCCAGGCAATTAGTTAATCATAGACATATTTTAGTTAATGGCCGTATAGTAGATATCCCAAGTTATCGCTGCAAACCCCAAGATATTATTACTATGAGGGATGAACAAAGATCCAGAGCTCTGATTCAAAATTATATGGATTCATCCCCCCACGAGGAGTTGGCAAAACATTTGAGTCTTTATTCATCCCAATATAAAGGATTAGTAAATCAAATAATAGATATTAAGTGGATCGGTTTGAAAATCAATGAGTTGCTAGTCGTAGAATATTATTCCCGTCAGACTTGAACCTAACTAAAATAACAAAGCTTTGGACAAGCCCCTTTTTTTTCTTTCGCCGAAGTAAATAGATCTAAGAGGTTTGATCCGGATTTTTCTCCCATTCACGTATTACAAATGGATCAGCGGTGAGATTTTTATTCCTTGTCCATTCTTTCCGTTCCGGTATTTTCCATACCACAGCAATTAGGAATAGAGAATCTATATCAAATAAAGTACGATTGGAATACTCGTATCAATTGTTATTTGATTTGATACATTGTAGTCGGTACCGTTGGTGAATTAGGTGAAGGTACGGAGAGAGAGGGATTCGAACCCTCGGTAAACAAAAGCCTACATAGCAGTTCCAATGCTACGCCTTGAACCACTCGGCCATCTCTCCTACATAATCTTATGATTATGACCCAGAAACCGAGTGAATAGCGAGTCATTCATATTATTGTATTATTGCAATACAGGTATGACCAATCAATTCTAAATAGAAAATAGAAAACTTTTCATTAAAGAAAGATCTTCCCTCGAGGATCGAGGGATAAAAAAACATTTTTTTTCTTATCTTTTTCTTATCTTATTAAAAAGATTAAAAAAAAATAGATAGAATCTATCTATTCATGTTTGTCAAGAAGACGATCCCGTCTTATTCTTAGATTTATACTGGATTAAACCAATGAATTGGAACAAGTCAACTGACCCTATTTTATACTATGGTTACATTTAGACTATTATGGTTCCATAGGAATTCCAAAATTCCTTTCTAGTTTCAGATTTCTCAACAACAATTCCTCTCATGAGCTACCCCACAATCTATTACAAATTCATGAATCGTCCCATGGATTTTTTTGATATTTCGATTGCGTGGTGTATACACACTATGCACAAAAAATGGATGGTTATTCTTATTCTATTTTCATCATGGAATGATTCTATTATTTGATTTGATTTTTTTTTTCTTTGGATCATAATCAAATCAAAACTTCTAGAGTCATCAGAATCTGTAGGAAAAACTTCCTTGATTCCTGAGCTTCGATAAAATAGGAATAGTTCCGTTCATTGGTATACTACTTAATATTTATACTTAATACTTAATTTAAATGAAATACAATCGGATTCAAATATTTCCTATCCATCCCTGCCCCAAAGGGACAATTTGAGTGGAAGGTCGACACCTTTTTTTTTAGAATGAGTCCGTTTGTTTTTATGTGATTTCGTACTATACAATTCCTTTGTTTGTGGGATCATTTTCCCTCTAGGGGTAATGAGAAGAATTATGGAATGGATTGTTAACCATGCCTAGATCTCGGATAAATGGAAATTTTATTGATAAGACCTCTTCAATTGTAGCCAATATCTTATTACGAATAATTCCGACAACCTCAGGAGAAAAAGAGGCATTTACCTATTACAGAGATGGTGCGATTTGATTTTTTTTTATTATTATTTATTTATTATTTATGATTTACCGACCTCAGTCTTACGAGAAAGAGACATGATTCGTAATACAAAGAAAAAAGATTTTTGAAATAAACCTATGCTCGGTGAAGGTGAAATTTAGAGATAGAACAATTCCTTCTGTCGTGTATCCCCGATTGATGCAGCCTCAGATGCTTCAATTGTTGATTTGAGTATTGAGCGAAAGGTTACACCTACAGGTTCTGTATTGTAGGTCAATCCGACTCCACTAGGACCAGACCAATAGGCGGCATAGAGGAAGAAGCACTACACCTAGGAATCAACAACGCGAAAACTTTGTTATAAATTACCCCTTTTCCTTATCGGGATCGGGACTAACAAGAATGGTTGGGACAACAAACATCCATCTCGTTCGTACTTTGGATACCCGTATAACCATCGAAGATCGTTGAAGTGACTAATTCCTGGAAATAGGGGGCGTTGAGGACAAAGAAATTGTTGGAGTTACCATTTCTATCTAGCACCAACATGGTTGGTGTTAAGAAAATATAGACCTCTTGCAGGAAGGCTGGCTAGAGATTTCTTGTAAAAACACCAGCCCCTGTCAGTTCATAATGAGAATATTTCAATCTTTTTTGATTCCATGGATTATTCCCCTTATTACTATGCACAGAAGGGAGGAGCCGTATGAGATGAAAGTCTCACGTACGTTTCTGGAACGGAGATTCTTTGAATAGAATGAACGACCGTAACGGATGTCAGCTCAATCCGAAGGAAATTATGCGGAAGCTTTACAAAATTATTATGAAGCTATGCGACTAGAAATTGATCCCTATGATCGAAGTTATATACTCTATAACATAGGCCTTATCCACACAAGCAACGGAGAACATACGAAGGCTTTGGAATATTATTTCCGGGCACTCGAACGAAACCCATTCTTACCACAAGCTTTTAATAATATGGCCGTCATCTGTCATTACGTGCGACTATCTCCACTATAGAAAGAAGGAAAGAAAGATCAAACCTCCTAGTAAATACTAGAAAAAAATAGGCTTTCTACATATGCATCATTCAAAGCAACGAGTTTTATCAGCTGTAGCAAAGAAAGAGACTTCATAGGAGCCAAATATGAAGAAATAGGTACGGCCTATATATTAGATTCTATGGATAAAGAAAGGATCTAATTGATAGAGGAAGCACCGTAAAGATCAATTAGCGAGGTTTTGGGGCCGATACAATAAGAACTGCTTACTTATGTCATGATATGAGATAAAAGTTAGGAATCAACTTATGTAATAGAGTCGATCTACTAAGGTATTGAGCAGCGGTGTAGCATCAGATCCCAAAGATAGTAAGTCCTTTCTTTCTTTTGGAGGAAAGAAAATCTTTTTCAAAGATTCTATATGAATTTCTATATGAAAATGAAACCGAGATAGTTACCTTTCATAAAATTCTAAGTATAAGGGGAGGATACCTATGCTTCATTCTTCTGAAGGTAGGAGAAAAGATAAAACTGATTTGATTATTGATTCAAATTAGAGTTTGAAACTCATGTAATTCACCTCTTCTATTCTGGTTAACTCGATAAAAAATCGGATCTATTTAC
>NW_027519921.1:27500-28904 GCF_043159265.1 Tasmannia lanceolata | reverse complement strand
AGTAAAATCTCCTTGTGCTTCAGGACCCCATAATAGCAACAAAGAATGTGCTAAACTATTAGCAGGAGTAGAAACTGCAGCGGTTAAGAAATTGCAGCCTTCCAAATAGGAACTGGCCAATCCATGGGTATACCATGAAGTTACAAAAGTTGTACCTGTGAACCAACCCCCTAAAGCAAAATAAGCACAAGGAAAGAGCAATAGACCGGACCAACCTACAAAAACGAAACGGTCCCTACGTAACCAGTCATCCATAATATCAAATAAATCATTTTCTTCTTTAGTAAATCTACCAAGGGCTATAGTCATAGTGATCCTCCTATTCAACTACTTCAACCATTTCCGAACACCTCATATCATTCTCAGGGCATACGAGGGTTCAATCATCTATGGACAATTCCTCCCTCGTCCATTGCCCCTTCCAATGGGTTTCGAAGATACAAATCCTTCCTTTCTATTGGGCCACAAACCGACCTAGGTAAATCCATGAGTTTGATTCGATTATTCCTTCCTATTCTTAATAATAATCTGAACCCTGAATTGTCTTATGACTCGTCAATCAGATTCATTTTGTGAAATCGCTGTCAAGGAACAAGTGATCCTTTCTCTCGCTACCAGTTGTTCCCCAGATCTATCTCCCAGTTCCATCAACTAATCTTATTCTTGGATCTTATTCGTGATATTGAGAAAAGATCAATATCAATAAATATCTCTATGGATTCTCCTAATTTCTGTGTATACTAAACTACTACAATATATATATAGAATTTATTATTCTTGCTCTTTTTGATTGTTTTTTGTTTGTTATTGTCTTCTTTGTTAGAGTTATATTTCCTTCGGATGAATCTAAAATTCCAGAGTCTATCTTTTCACAGGTCGAACCAAAAAACAAAAAAGAAACTTCGAATATTTCTCTCTTTACTTTACCTTTATTCGGCAGAAAAAAAAAAGTCCGTTTCCACTGCTACAATTTAATCTCTATCGAATTTGAATATCAGAATAGCGGATATAGTCATCATTCAATGGGTCAGGTCCACTTACTTTTTATTTTCTTGATTTTTTATTTTTCCGATGGATTTGATTGGAACAATGGAGAAGTAGGAATACTTTGGTTTGGCGATTCATAATCGGGATTGGGTATCTAGAATATCTATGTCCCAGTACAAAAAAATATGAATAATGAAACATGGGGAGAAGTATAGCCTGTAGTGACATAGTAGTCCTACTAATAAGTGTAAGTGCGATTACTTAATCATCATAATGCATTTTCATTCTAATGAACAAATGTTCAACTTTATACCTATAACTCATTCTATAACTCATTAGAATGATAACTCATTCCACAGGGTTTTTTTCTTACAAATAAAAAAATATCTCTATTTCTATTCTATTCTCCGCTGAAAA
>NW_027519921.1:7500-20000 GCF_043159265.1 Tasmannia lanceolata | reverse complement strand
TCTCGGTCCGAGAAGTGCATTGTTGGAACTGGGTTGGAACGCCAAGCGGCTCTAGATTCGGGGGTTTCAGCTATAGCCGAACAAGATGGAAAGATCATTTATACTGATACTGACAAGATCGTTTTATCAGGTAATGGAGACACTACCATAAGCATTCCATTGGTTATGTATCAACGTTCCAACAAAAATACCTGTATGCATCAAAAACCTCAGGTTCCGCGGGGTAAATGCATTAAAAAGGGACAAATTTTAGCGGACGGTGCGGCTACAGTTGGTGTGTGAACTCGCTTTGGGAAAAAACGTATTAGTGTCTTATATGCCATGGGAAGGCTACAATTTTGAAGACGCGGTACTCATTAGTGAACGTCTGGTATATGGAGATATTTATACTTCTTTTCACATCCGGAAATATGAAATTCAGACTCATGTGACAAGTCAAGGCCCTGAAAGAATCACTAATGAAATACCGCATTTAGAAGCCCATTTACTCCGCAATTTAGACAGAAATGGAATTGTGATGTTGGGATCTTGGATAGAAACAGGTGATATTTTAGTAGGTAAATTAACGCCTCAGACAGCAAAAGAATCATCGTATGCCCCGGAAGATAGATTATTACGAGCCATACTTGGAATTCAGGTATCCACTGCAAAGGAAACTTGTCTAAAATTACCTATAGGCGGAAAGGGTCGAGTTATTGATGTGAGATGGATCCAGAAAGGGGGGGGTTCCAGTTATAATCCAGAAATGATTCGTGTATATATTTCACAGAAGCGTGAAATCAAAGTAGGTGATAAAGTAGCTGGAAGACATGGGAATAAAGGTATCATTTCAAAAATTTTGCCTAGACAAGATATGCCTTATTTGCAAGATGGAACACCGGTGGATATGGTCTTCAACCCATTAGGAGTACCTTCGCGAATGAATGTGGGACAGATATTTGAATGCTCGCTCGGGTTAGCGGGGGACCTGCTGGACAGACATTATAGAATAGCACCCTTCGATGAGAGATATGAGCAAGAGGCTTCGAGAAAACTAGTGTTTCCTGAATTATATGAAGCCAGTAAGCAAACAGCAAATCCGTGGGTATTTGAACCCGAGTATCCGGGAAAAAGCAGAATATTTGATGGAAGAACAGGAGATCCTTTTGAACAACCTGTTATAATAGGAAAGTCCTATATCCTGAAATTAATTCATCAAGTTGATGATAAAATCCACGGACGCTCCAGTGGACATTATGCACTTGTTACACAACAACCCCTTAGAGGAAGGGCCAGGCAAGGGGGACAACGAGTAGGAGAAATGGAAGTTTGGGCTCTAGAGGGATTTGGTGTTGCTCATATTTCACAAGAGATGCTTACTTATAAATCTGATCATATTAGAGCTCGTCAGGAAGTACTTGGTACTACGATCATTGGAGGAACAATACCTAACCCCGAGGATGCTCCAGAATCTTTTCGATTACTCGTTCGAGAACTACGATCTTTGGCTCTGGAACTGAATCATTTCCTTGTATCTGAGAAGAACTTCCAGATTCATAGGAAGGAAGCTTGATCGGAATGAATCAGAATTTATATTCTATAATATGATCGACAGGTATAAACATCAACAACTTCGAATTGGATCAGTTTCTCCTCAACAAATAAGTGCTTGGGCTAACAAAATACTACCTAATGGAGAGATAGTTGGAGAGGTGACAAAACCCTATACTTTTCATTACAAAACCAATAAACCGGAAAAAGATGGATTGTTTTGTGAAAGAATTTCTGGACCTATAAAAAGTGGAATTTGTGCTTGTGGAAATTATCGAGTGATCGGAGATGAAAAAGAAGACCCGAAATTTTGTGAACAATGCGGAGTCGAATTTGTTGATTCTCGGATACGAAGATATCAAATGGGATACATCAAACTGGCATGTCCAGTGACTCATGTGTGGTATTTTAAACGTCTTCCTAGTTATATCGCGAATCTTTTAGATAAACCCCTTAAGGAATTAGAAAGCCTAGTATACTGCGATGTGTGATTTGATCGAAATTATGAGTTTACAGATTCGGAATGAGAAACTGTCATCCCATTTAATCCGATTGGGATGCCCCTGGCTCTGACATGTCTCCTGGGAGAGGAAGAAGAAGAACATGAAGCTCAGAATTATGGGTGTATTCAATACTTCCAAATAAAGGGGGAATTGATCCATGGTCGATTCCGTAACATATAAATAGGAATTGCTAGCTGTACCTCGTGAAAAAAAAAAAAGAATTCTTTCTTGGAATTAGCCACTCCATTTCTTTTAGAAATAAATTCTGTTTTCTGTTCAAGTAAACAAATATGACATGGTTACAGGAATCTATCCATCGCATATATGCTTCAAGGGACATCATAGCATAACCGTCGAGGTGAAGTAGGGACCTAAAAGATCGAATGGAACGATACATAGACAAGTAAATCCCTTATGAGTTCCAAGGTATTCCTTTAAGGGGATTCATCATTCGAGGGGACGTAGGCTACTCAACAATTTCACATTTTATTTATGTCGTAATTGAATAATGAATAAGTAATTCCGAAAATAAAATATAAAGTAAAAATGAATCAATGAAATATAGGTTGGTTCTCACTGGGAACTTGAGTAAGGAGTAGATTTTTATGGGGGTTTCTAGAACAAAATTTGAAAGTGAGACCCCCTTTATTTATTATTTATTTGGTGTAACTACTTGAGCCGGATGAGAGGAAACCTTCATGTCCGGTTTTTAAGGGGGGGATCCTATAGGAACCTATCCCAATTTTTCTTTTGCTAGGCCCATAGTTAAAAAACCGACTTTCTTACGATTACGAGGTTCATTCGAATATGAAATACAATCCCGGAAATATAGCATCCCACTTTTTTTTACTACCCAAGGCTTCGATACATTTCGAAATCGAGAAATCTCTACTGGAGCAAGTGCTATCAGAGAACAATTAGCCGATCCAGATTTGCGAATTATTACAGATCATTCATTGGTGGAATGGAAGGAATTAGGGGAAGAAAGGTACACTGGGAATGAATGGGAAGATAGAAAAGTTGGAAGAAGAAAGGATTTTTTGGTTAGACGCATGGAATTAGCTAAGCATTTTGTTCGAACAAATGTAGAACCAGAACGGATGGTTTTGTGCCTATTACCAGTTCTTCCTCCGGAGTTGAGACCAATCATTCAGATAGATGGGGGTAAACCAATGAGTTCGGATATTAATGAACTCTATCGAAGAGTTATCTATCGGAACAATACTCTTACCGATCCATTAACAACAAGTAGATCTACGCCAGGGGAATCAGTAATGTGTCAGGAGAAATTGGTACAAGAAGCCGTAGATACACTTCTTGATAATGGGATCCGCGGGCAACCAATGAGGGATGGTCATAATAAAGTTTACAAGTCGTTTTCAGATGTAATTGAAGGCAAAGAGGGAAGATTTCGTGAGACTCTACTTGGTAAACGGGTCGATTATTCGGGGCGTTCCGTCATTGTCGTGGGCCCTTCGCTTTCATTACATCGATGTGGATTACCTCGAGAAATAGCAATAGAACTTTTCCAGACATTTGTAATTCGTGGTCTAATCAGACAACATATTGCTTCCAACATAGGGATTGCAAAAAGTAAAATTCGGGAAAAAGAACCAATTGTATGGGAAATACTTCAAGAAGTTATGCAAGGGCACCCCATATTGCTGAATAGAGCACCCACCCTGCATAGATTAGGCATACAGGCGTTCCAACCTATTTTAGCGGAGGAACGTGCTATTTGTTTACATCCATTAGTTCGTAAGGGATTCAATGCAGACTTTGATGGGGATCAAATGGCTGTTCATGTACCTTTATCTTTGGAAGCTCAAGCAGAGGCTCGTTTACTTATGTTTTCTCATATGAATCTCTTGTCTCCAGCTATTGGGGATCCCATTTCCATACCAACCCAAGATATGCTTATTGGACTCTATGTATTAACCATCGGAAATCGTCGAGGTATTTGTGCAAATAGGTATAATCCATGGAATCACAGAAACTATCAAAATGAAACAGTTTACGAGTATAATAATAACTATAAGTATACGAAAGAAAAAGAACCCTATTTTTGTAGTTCCTATGATGCACTTGGAGCTTACCGGCAGAAACGAATCAATTTAGATAGTCCTTTGTGGCTCCGGTGGCGACTAGATCAACGTTTCATTGCCCCAAGAGAAGTGCCCATCGAAGTTCAATATGAATCTTTGGGTACCTATCATGAGATTTATGGGCACTATCTACTAGTAAGAAGTGTCAAAAAAGAAATCCTTTGTATATACATTCGAACCACCATTGGTCATATTTCTTTTTATCGAGAAATAGAAGAAGCCATACAGGGGTTTTGCCGAGCCTACTCATAAGGTACCTAAGCTAAGTAATTATGTGATACGATACCTTGTGAATTCGGGTCTCTACGGTTCAACCGGTATCCTAATTCCTGAATTGATACGTGAATCAAGATAGAGGAAAGGAAGTCTTCGAATCACTGACTCAAACCTATTGTCGAATCCTACTCAACAGAATATGGAGGTACTTATGGCGGAACGGGCCGATCTGGTCTTTCACAATAAAGTGATAGATGGAACTGCCATGAAACGACTTATTAGTCGATTAATAGATCACTTCGGAATGGCATATACATCACACATACTGGATCAAGTAAAGACTATGGGTTTCCAGCAAGCCACTGCTACATCCATTTCATTAGGAATTGATGATCTTTTAACAATACCTTCTAAGGGATGGCTAGTCCAAGATGCTGAACAACAAAGTTTGATTTTGGAAAAGCACCATCATTATGGGAATGTACACGCGGTAGAAAAATTACGTCAATCCATTGAGATATGGTATGCTACAAGTGAATATTTGAGACAAGAAATGCATCCTAATTTTAGGATGACGGATCCTTCTAATCCAGTCCATATAATGTCCTTTTCGGGAGCTCGGGGAAATGCATCTCAGGTACACCAATTAGTCGGTATGAGAGGATTAATGTCGGATCCCCAAGGACAAATGATTGATTTACCCATTCAAAGCAATTTACGCGAAGGACTTTCTTTAACGGAATATCTCATTTCTTGCTACGGAGCTCGCAAAGGAGTTGTGGATACTGCTGTACGAACATCAGATGCTGGATACCTCACGCGTCGACTTGTTGAAGTAGTTCAACACATTGTTGTACGTAGAACAGATTGTGGCACTATCCGAGGTATTTCCGTGAGTCCTCGAAATGGGATGACGGAAAAAATGTTGATCCAAACACTAATTGGTCGTGTATTAGCAGACGATATATATATGGGTCTACGATGCATTGCCGCTCGAAATCAAGATATTGGGGTTGGGCTTGTCAATCGATTCATAACCTTTCGAGCACAATCAATATATATTCGAACCCCCTTTATTTGCAGGAGTACATCTTGGATCTGTCGATTATGTTATGGTCGGAGTCCCACTCATGGTGACCTGGTCGAATTGGGAGAAGCAGTAGGTATCATTGCGGGTCAATCAATTGGGGAACCAGGGACTCAACTAACATTAAGAACTTTTCATACCGGTGGAGTATTCACAGGTGGTACTGCAGAACATGTACGAGCCCCCTCTAATGGAAAAATAAAATTCAATGAGGATTTGGTTCATCCCACACGTACACGTCATGGGCATCCTGCTTTTCTATGTTATATAGACCTGTATGTCACTATTGAGAGTCAGGATATTCTACATAATGTGAATATTCCACCAAAAAGTTTTCTTTTAGTTCAAAATGATCAATATGTAGAATCAGAACAAGTGATTGCCGAGATTCGCGCTGGAACATCCACTTTCAATTTTAAAGAGAGAGTTCGAAAACATATTTATTCTGACTCAGAGGGAGAAATGCACTGGAGTACCGATGTGTACCATGCACCTGAATATACATATGGTAATGTTCATCTCTTACCTAAAACAAGTCATTTATGGATATTATCGGGGGGTCCGTGCAGATCTAGTATAGTGCCTTTTTCGCTCCACAAGGATCAAGATCAAATGAACATTCATTCTCTTTCTGTCGAACAGAGAGAGAGTTCTGACCTCTCAGTGACTAATGATCGAGTGAGACACAAATTGTTTAGTTCAGATCCTTCCGGTAAAAAAGAGGGAAAGATTCTTGATTATTCAGGACCTGCTCGAATCATATCCAATGGTCGTTGGAATTTCATATATCCTGCCATTCTCCACGAGAATTCTGATTTATTGGCGAAAAGGCGAAGAAATAGATTCATCATCCCATTCCAATATGATCAAGAACGAGAGAAAGAACTAATGCCTCGTTCTGGTATCTCGATTGAAATACCCATAAATGGTATTTTACGTAGAAATAGTATTCTTGCTTATTTCGACGATCCCCGATACAGAAGAAGCAGTTCAGGAATTACTAAGTATGGGACTGTAGAAGTGGATTCAATCGTCAAAAAAGAGGATTTGATTGAGTATCGAGGAGCAAAGGAATTTAGTCCGAAATACCAAATGAAAGTAGATCGCTTTTTTTTCATTCCCGAAGAAGTGCATATCTTACCTGGCTCTTCGTCCATAATGGTACAGAACAATAGTATCATTGGAGTCGATACACGAATCACTTTAAATACAAGAAGCCGCGTAGGTGGATTAGTCCGAGTGGAGAGAAAAAAAAAAAGGATTGAACTGAAAATCTTTTCTGGAGATATCCATTTTCCTGGAGAGACAGATAAGATCTCCCGGCACAGCGGCATCTTGATACCACCAGGAACGGGAAAAAAAAATTCTAAGGAATCAAAAAAATTACAAAATTGGATCTATGTCCAACGGATCACACCTACCAAGAAAAAGTATTTTGTTTCGGTTCGATCCGTAGTCACATATGAAATAGCTGATGGTATCAATTTAGCAACGCTTTTTCCCCAGGATCTGTTGCAAGAAAGGGATAATGTGAAATTCCGAGTTGAAAATTATATCCTTTATAGAAATGGCAAACCAATTCGAGGAATTTATTACACAAGTATTCAATTAGTTCGTACTTGTTTAGTATTGAATTGGGACCAAGACCGAAATGGTTCTATAGAAAAGGTTCAGGCTTCCATTGTTGAAGTGAGGGCAAATGATCTGATTCGAGATTTCATAAGAATTGACTTAGTGAAGTCCCCTATTTCGTATATCGGAAAAAGGAATGATATGGCGGGTTCGGGATTGATCCCAGATAATGGATCAGATCACACCAATATCAATCCTTTTTATTCCAAGGCGAGGAGGATTCAATCACTTACCCAACATCAAGGAACTATTCGTACGTTGCTGAATAGAAATAAGGAATGCCAATCTTTTCTAATTTTGTCATTATCCAATTGTTCTCGAATTGGTCCATTCAATGGTTCTAAATCTCACAATGTGACAAAAGAATCAATTCAAATTAAAGAGGATCCCATGATTCCGATTAGGAATTCGTTGGGTCCCTTAGGGACTGTACCTAAAATTGCGAATTTTTATTCACCTTACTATTTAATAACTCATAATCAGATCTTGTTAAATAAATATTTGCTACTTGACAATTTAAAACAGACTTTACAAGTACTTAAATATTATTTAATGGATGAAAATGGGAGAATTTATAATCCCTATCCATGCAGGAACATCATTTTTCATCCATTCGATTTGACTTGGTGCTTTCTCCATCACGATTATTGTGAGAAGACATCCAAAATAATTGTCCTCGGACAGTTTATTTGTGAAAATGTATGTATATCCAAATATGGACCACAGATAAAATCTGGTCAAGTTCTAATTGTTCATGTTGACTCCTTAGTCATAAGATCAGCTAAGCCTCATTTGGCCACCCCAGGGGCAACCGTTCATGGTCATTATGGAGAAATCCTTTACGAAGGGGATACATTAGTTACATTTATATATGAAAAATCGAGATCGGGTGATATAACGCAAGGTCTTCCAAAAGTGGAACAAGTGTTAGAAGTGCGTTCGATTGATTCAATATCGATGAACCTAGAAAAGAGGGTTGAGGGTTGGAACGAACATATAAAAAGAATTCTTGGAATTCCGTGGGAATTCTTGATTGGTGCTGAGCTAACCATAGCGCAAAGTCGTATCTCTTTGGTTAATAAGATCCAAAGGGTTTATCGATCCCAGGGGGTGCAAATCCATAATAGGCATATAGAGATTATTGTACGTCAAATAACATCAAAAGTGTTGGTTTCAGAAGATGGAATGTCTAATGTTTTTTCACCCGGAGAACTAATAGGATTGTTTCGAGCGGAACGAACAGGGCGTGCTTTGGAAGAAGCGATCTGTTACCGAGCCATCTTATTGGGAATTACCAGGGCATCTCTGAATACTCAAAGTTTCATATCCGAAGCAAGTTTTCAAGAAACTGCTCGAGTTTTAGCAAAAGCCGCTCTACGAGGTCGTATTGATTGGTTGAAAGGCCTGAAAGAGAACGTTGTTCTGGGGGGGATGATACCTGTTGGTACCGGATTCAAGGGATTAGTGCACCGTTCAAGGCAAGACAACAACATTCCCTTGGAAATCAAAAAGAAGAATCTATTCGAGGGGGAAATTAGAGATATTTTGTTCCACCACAGAGAATTATTTGGTTCTTACATCCCAAATAATTTCCATAATACACCAGAACAATAATTTACGGGATTTCATGATTCCTAAGAGCAAATTGATTCTTTTCTTTTAACTTTAATTATATGGTATGGTCCGGTCTTTTTATTGGGTAATAAAGATAATAACGAATAGAAAGGAATTAATCACTTGGACCATGTATCAAGGGTCAATCTCCGGGAGAAGGTTCCGTCGGAACAATTATTTATTTCAGGGTACCTCGTCTCTTAAAAAAAAAAAAAAGAGAAAGTGTGGGGAAAAATGACAAGAAGATATTGGAACATTAATTTAGAAGAGATGATGGAAGCAGGAGTTCATTTTGGTCATGGTACTAGGAAATGGAATCCTAGAATGGCACCTTACATCTCTGCAAAGCGTAAAGGTATTCATATTACAAATCTTACTAGAACTGCTCGTTTTTTGTCAGAAGCCTGTGATTTAGTTTTTGATGCAGCAAGTAGGGGAAAACACTTCTTAATAGTTGGTACCAAAAATAAAGCAGCTGATTCAGTAGCATCAGCTGCAATAAAGGCTCGGTGTCATTATGTTAATAAAAAATGGCTCGGTGGTATGTCAACGAATTGGTCCACTACAGAAACGAGACTTCATAAGTTTAGGGATTTGAAAGCGGAACAAAAGGCGGGGAAACTCAACCGTCTACCGAAAAGAGATGCAGCAATGTTGAAGAGACAATTATCTCACCTGCAAACATATTTGGGTGGGATCAAATATATGACGGGCTTACCCGATATTGTAATCATCGTTGATCAGCAAGAAGAATATACGGCTCTTCGAGAATGTCTCACTTTAGGGATTCCGACGATTTGCTTAATCGATACAAATTGTAACCCGGATCTCGCAGATATTTCTATTCCAGCCAACGATGACGCTATAGCGTCAATCCGATTGATTCTTAACAAATTAGTATCCGCAATTTGTGAGGGTCGTTCTAGCTATATAAGAAATCGTTGATTAATAATAAGATAAGCCAATGACTTTTTGAACCCCATAGATTGATTTAATCGGTTACTATTTCTGAATCTCAAAAAAGAGATCAAAATCACTGGGGATATTATGTGATTACTTGGTATCCTAAATATACGATTTAAAGTAGTCGAGTCGAGAAAGAGAGGGTTGAATCAAAATAATTCTTTTTTAAGTTCTATTTCTGTCAGAGGGCAATATGAATGTTCTACCATGTTCCATCAACACACTCAAAGGGTTATACGATCTATCCGGTGTGGAAGTAGGCCAACATTTCTATTGGCAAATAGGGGGTTTCCAAGTCCATGCCCAAGTACTTATCACTTCTTGGGTCGTAATTGCTATCTTATTAGGTTCAGCCACTATAGCTGTTCGGAACCCACAAACCATTCCAACTAACAGTCAGAATTTCTTCGAATATGTACTTGAATTCATTCGAGACTTGAGCAAAACTCAGATTGGAGAAGATTATGGTCCTTGGGTTCCTTTTATTGGAACTATGTTCCTATTTATTTTTGTTTCTAACTGGTCAGGTGCTCTTTTACCTCGGAAAATCATACAGTTACCTCATGGGGAGTTAGCTGCACCCACGAATGATATAAATACTACTGTTGCTTTAGCTTTACCCACGTCAGTGGCATATTTCTATGCGGGTCTTACTAAAAAGGGATTGGGCTATTTCGGTAAATACATTCAACCAACTCCAATACTTTTACCAATTAACATCCTAGAAGATTTCACAAAACCTTTATCACTTAGTTTTCGACTTTTCGGGAATATATTGGCTGATGAATTAGTAGTTGTTGTTCTTGTTTCTTTAGTACCTTTAGTGGTTCCTATACCTGTCATGTTTCTTGGATTATTCACAAGCGGGATTCAAGCTCTTATTTTTGCGACTTTAGCCGCGGCTTATATAGGTGAATCCATGGAGGGTCATCATTGACTAGCTTCCAAAATAGTCTTGTTTTTTTTTTTTTGAAAAAAAAAACAAGACTATCCCAACTCATGGGTGGCTCAAGATAATCTACTTGGGGAACATGATGGATATCTACAAATATGGTAGATACGATTTAGAGTAGGGTCAATAAAGATGTACGATATTAGGGAATTAAAAAAAAAAAAAGGAAAGAGATCGAAAAGATCTTTTTTCCTAAGATTCCCGTTTGGTCCATTTACGTCATACCTCTCCAATTGATATTCTATTTATATCAGTCAATTACGATTACGGTATTACGATTCATAATTTGAATAAGAAAGAATTGTTATGTTATCTGTTTCCGACGTATGCCTAAACAAAAAAACTATGTTCTATCAATTCAATGGTTGACAAAAATTGTCTGCAATTGGATCAATCAAATCTTGATATGGATATGGAATGGTTCGGGCTGATGAATCCATCCGTTTATATCAATGCGCAATAATGATAAAGAAAAGGAAGAGAAAAGTTTACAAACAAATAAGATTCAGAAAAAGGTAGGTTAGGGAGGTTGAGCTGGGTATATGTAATGGCTATAATTCAATCCCTGTGTATGTTTCGAAGAATGATTCTATAATCCAATTCAATATAAGATACGAATGGTTTACGTTATGGAAGAAACATATGTATATGTGATATTAGATATTCACGAGTTATATATGGACTATCCATATATATTATTTCCCATCCCACTGAAGTTAGATGGATTCCAACGGAAGGACTTCCGTTTCATCTTTGGCTGTGGATTGAATGAATAAACAGATGAAGTTAAGGATATAGAAGAGAAAGAGCGAAGAATTGAAAGAGTGGTTCGGAACAAAGAAATGGAAGAACTAGAATCGTATGACTTTACAAAGACTCCATGGATAGGAACTAAAAACGAGATATTGAAGCAGTTATGATGATTCAGTAATATCATCACTTCAATTTGGAGTTCTTAGTTACTTCGACCCGATGGATCTTAGTGATGGAATAATAAGTCATAATTCAGTGATTGTATCATTAACCATTTCTTTATTTTGGTGCGAGGAGCTTACCATGAATCCACTGATTTCTGCCGCTTCCGTTATTGCTGCTGGATTGGCCGTAGGGCTTGCTTCAATTGGACCTGGAGTTGGTCAAGGTACTGCTGCGGGCCAAGCTGTAGAAGGTATTGCGAGACAACCAGAAGCAGAGGGTAAAATACGAGGTACTTTATTGCTTAGTCTGGCTTTTATGGAAGCTTTAACAATTTACGGACTGGTCGTGGCATTAGCGCTTTTATTTGCGAATCCTTTTGTTTAATCCTATAAATGTGAAAAATACGTACTTATTTTTTTCTTATTTGATTGCCGTGAACTTGCCGCTTGCTTCTTCGAATTATATCAACACTTTACTCCTACAACCACTTATTCGTTGAGACAATACCCCACCCCAGGGAAAAGGCTGATTTGAGGATGAGGAATTAGTAGATCCACTCGCTTTCTTCCTTTCCATCCTTAATGGAACCCTTTTTTTTTTTTCACTTTTAGGAAGCGTTGTAACAAACGAGGTATTTCGCAATTGGCATGAGACCCGGGACCTCATATTAATAAGTATTTTATTGGATTGGGAACTTCAATTGAAATAATAATAAAGAATAAATGAAATTTCAAAATGAAATGAATCTATTTTATAAATAAATTCATATTTATAAATAAGTAAATAAATAAAAAGAAATCAATCAAAAGTGGGGCGAAATTATACAATAAAGAAAACTCTGTTCAATTAATTTTGTTAGTCCTATCTATAAGAGGAGAGCATATGAAAAATGTAACCGATTCTTTCGTTTCCTTGGGTCACTGGTCATACGCCGGGAGTTTCGGGCTTAATACCGATATTTTAGCAACAAATCCAATAAA
>NW_027519921.1:0-2500 GCF_043159265.1 Tasmannia lanceolata | reverse complement strand
AAATAAATAAATAAAGATAAAGAAAGACTTTGATCAATATTTACTTCAGGCGTCGCATATGAATTATCTTTTTGTAATTGGGAGAGATGGCTGAGTGGACTAAAGCGACGGATTGCTAATCCGTTGTACGAGCTGTTCGTACCGAGGGTTCGAATCCCTCTTTCTCCGTTCCCTCGGATCACTTGAGATTTATCTTTCGAATTCGAAAAAATATCAAGTCCTTTATCATAGTTAAATGTCTGGAATAGAGAAAAGCATAGGAAAATGCAGAAATCAAGCAAGGAAATAATGAAAAATCTCTGATTTTTTTATTCCTCACGTCCAGGATTACGTCCTGGATCATTAGATAGGAATCCGAAGATGAAGAGAGAAACAAAGAATATCACTACTGTGTAAACGAAGAGTTTGAGAGTAAGCATTGCACAATCTCCAAGATCATTTTTTTTTTGTTTTTTGCAAAGGAAATAAGGGAATAGATTCTCTATTTTTGTACCACATATCCTTGACACCAAGAAAAGAAATGAAAAAGTGGTTTCTAGAAAAGAAAGGAATTTGCAGGAATTCCTTTGTTACCAAAATTATCTTGTCATACCCCAATTAGGTATTATGGGGTACCATAATGGGGTCTTTGACCCCTGGAACTGGAAGGGCATAATGCGGAAATTAGGTGATCCAGATTCATCGCGGCTATCAAAAAGCAAAAGAATTTCAATCTTTGAATCGAGGGTTCATAATGTAAGACTTATCTGATCTTATCAATTGTTATGTTAGAGTTGAATTTATTTTATCGAATAAATCATGAATATGAATGTTTCTAGGACAGTATTAAAGATCTCATCGAAAACTTACAGCAGCTTGCCAAACAAGGGCTAAGAGAAAAAAGAGCACAGGTATGACTGGCATAAAATCTACGATTGGATTGAAAAAAGCATAAGCTTCGGGCAATTTGGCGAAGAAAAAGCTACTCGAATGAAGGGCAGAATTAAGACAGATACAGATCAAACTAAAGATATTAAGCATAAGAAATATTTCGTTCTTGGAGATAATTTCATTTTTATTGAGTTATTGATATAAGGGAAAAATTAAGAAAGAAGAGAAGACAAAAAATCCTTCTTTCTTTTTCTTTGAACTTCCCCCAATCAAAAATCCTTCAATTCTCAAATGAGAATAGAAGGAATCATACTTTCATACAATATCTTAATTGACTTATATGGAATGATCAATGAATTCATTTTCATTCTACATTTACACGTATAGAATCCTAGCAACAACCTATTCCATAGATATTTGGGCTGGAATTGACGAATAACCAATAACAATATTAGTGTTTATTAGTGTCGAATTGAAATCTAAATGGGGCGTGGCCAAGTGGTAAGGCAGCGGGTTTTGGTCCCGTTACTCGGAGGTTCGAATCCTTCCGTCCCAGACCGCTTCTATCAAAACAAAGATTGTTCTCTTTAACAATCTTCTGTTTAAGAGTATAAGGTATAAGGTTGGATACAATATGATCCAATTTTTCTTTCTGAGTTCTAATGATTCTTCTATGAATCATAGATTCCTTTCGATTTCCAATTGTAAGAAAAAGAATCGAGTATAAATTGCGGATGGAAATAAACATCTTTTACCTTTTTGATATTAGGTAGGATGGGAACATAGATCAAAGTTGAATTAAAAAAAAAATGGGATGGGCCGTTCAGTGTATGCCCGTCCCGCTCTACTCATATTCATATTGGGGTAAGTTAGTCACTTATAGAAACTTTATGCCCATCTATTATATTTTGATTCTCACATGATGCATTCTAAGTTGAAATGCGAAAGATAAGATCTCTATTTTTTCGAAACTAAACATGTTAGTCAAAATGACTAATTCTATGTGGATCCTGAATCCTAAACAGGAGGGAGTTCTTGGGACTAATTACATCACTGGGATTAAAGTTCTTAAGACTGGGTGTGGGTGGGGTAAAATCAAAATTAAGAACAACGAATTGATCTGGACCCATTTTGCTTTGTACCTATACAAGATAATATAACATACCGCAAGAGGATCTTTTATTATTTGATTGTCTTGGGGTATGATTCATGATCCCCATAGAATTCGAGTTAATCGGCAATGGAAGGTATCAATTTTTCAATATCTGTGTCGTCCGGATCTCATTAATAAACAATAAAGTGCAATATGGAACAGATTTTTTTTCTTTGAGCCTAATTGCTTTTTTTTTTTTTGCATCTGGCTACAATAAATAATTGGAAGTCAATGTAGTGATTGGGAGGAAGATTCATATATTCCATTCACTTTACTTTTGACTTGATAGAATTTATGGAAGGGTTACTAAACCTAAAGTAAAGCAAAATCTGTATAAAATGAACCATGCCTACATGTATTGTTATTGTTTGTTCTATTTCAGTGATACCGGTATTTCGGCTGCGGTGAAAAAGATCTTTGATACCTTACCTTAAATATCTATGATTACTCCCGTTGACAATTGTTCTGTGTATCTGA
>NW_027519920.1:15000-22500 GCF_043159265.1 Tasmannia lanceolata | reverse complement strand
ATTGTTTCAGAAATAATGAATTGGTCCTAAGGTATCAACGTTTGTGCTCTCTTCTATTTCTATGAGTGTTTTTGGGGATTTGGTCTGTCGAATTGTTCGACAACGCGTGATTCCATCAGAGCTATCTTCTGTAGATAATTTATGATTCGGCCGACTCTACCATTGTGGTACGCTCCATTGTGTGGGTTTGCTTCAAACGAAACCTCTTTTGATTGTCACGAAACCTAACCCATTGGTTGGTCTTACTAGGTGTTATTACATTAATAAGTATTTCGAGTCATTCCAAATAGCGATTTTGGGTACTAGAAATGGGTCCGAAATAGGATGACTCTTTCAAGACTTTTAACTCGATTTAAATAACTCGATTGTTTCTGGGGGGTCCCTGTCGGGATAGTACAGGTCAAAAGTATCTAATTTGGGTATAGGAACCCATGAGTTGTTCTATGTAAGGGTTCCTCATAATTCAACAGATTGAAGATTGAATCAAATCAATTAAGTATAAATCTGGGACAAGGAGGAGAGTCTAATTGGTCGATGCATTCTGTTTCTGTTTATGTATTCATATCGAATCAATAGAAACAATGATTCTATACCCCGATCTTAATGAAAAGAATACACCAACGCCAACCGAGTAGAATATACCCTAAATCCCGAGCTAGGCATTCTACTACAAAAGAGAAAAAAAAAAATGAGCCAGACCTCTTCTTTGATTTTATTATATTATTATATTATATTCATTGAATATTTTCATTGAAAATGGAATATTTCCATTTTTATTTTCACATAATTATAGATAATATAATTAATATTGAAT
Organism: Tasmannia lanceolata; assembly: GCF_043159265.1. Classification (NCBI taxonomy): domain Eukaryota; kingdom Viridiplantae; phylum Streptophyta; class Magnoliopsida; order Canellales; family Winteraceae; genus Tasmannia; species Tasmannia lanceolata. The sequence continues at coordinate 21,686 of NW_027519920.1, read as the reverse complement.
TAATCTTTTTTTTATTCATTTTTGATGAAAATGAAAATATTCTTTCATTTATTTTTTTTTTTATAGAAAACCCAAGGTAAAGTGAGAGAGTCTTATTTGTTACAAGAACATAATATGTCTACACCATATCTAAATAGAATTGAAGAAAGGGTAAGTGGGATTCTATTGGATGAATCTTGAAACGAGGCATGACCCGCAGCAAACAAACTCAACTATGTGGTTCGATCAAAATTGTTGTTTCGACTAAGCAGTTATGGATGAATTGACAATTCCAATTTGAATCGACTAATTCGGTATATTCCACATTCATGAGAGTGCATCTATGTTTCTGCTTTACGAATATGATATTTTCTGGGCATTTCTAATAATATCAAGTCTTATTCCTATTTTAGCATTTCTAATTTCGGGAGTTTTAGCCCGATTAGTGAAGGACCAGAGAAACTCTCTAGTTATGAATCGGGTATAGAACCAATGGGGGGATGCTTGGTTACAATTCCGAATTCGCTATTACATGTTTGCTCTAGTTTTTGTTGTTTTTGATGTTGAAACGGTCTTTCTTTATCCATGGGCAATGAGTTTCGATGTATTGGGTGTATCTGTATTTATAGAAGCTTTCATTTTCGTGCTTATCCCAATTGTTGGTTCAGTTTATGCATGGCGAAAAGGAGCATTGGAATGGTCTTAGCTCCTGAATATTCAGACAATCAAAATCAAAAACAAAGAAAAGATTACATTGAGACAGTTATTAATTCTATTGAGTTTCCGTTACTTGACCAAACAACCCAAAATTCAGTTATTTCAACTACATCGAATGATCTTTCGAATTGGTCAAGACTCTCCAGTTTATGGCCGCTTCTCTATGGTACCAGTTGTTTGCTTCATTGAATTTGCTTCATTAATAGGCTCGCGATTCGACTTTGATCGTTATGGATTGGTACCAAGATCGAGTCCTAGGCAAGCAGACCTCATTTTAACAGCCGGCACAGTAACAATGAAAATGGCGCCTTCCTTAGTGAGATTATATGAGCAAATGCCTGAACCAAAATATGTCATTGCGATGGGAGCTTGTACTATTACAGGAGGGATGTTCAGTACGGATTCTTATAGTACCGTTCGGGGAGTCGATAAGCTAATTCCTGTGGATGTCTATTTGCCGGGCTGCCCACCCAAACCAGAGGCAGTTATAGATGCTATAACGAAACTTCGTAAGAAAGTATCTCGAGAAATCTATGAAGATCAAATTGGGTCTCAACAGGAAAATCGATATTTTACTACCAATCACAAGTTTCATGTTGGACGCAGTACTCATACTGGAAATTACGATCAAGGATTACTCTATAAATCTCCATCTACTTCAGAAATACCTCCTGAAACTGAAACATCTTTCAAATACAAAAGTTCAGTATCTTCCCACGAATTAGTGAATTAGGCAGGATGCTTTTGTGCAGAATAACAAACAGCGGGTAAATCTTCATAAATTTCATCGTAAATGTGAAATACTCATACAAATACAAATGTGGGAGAGATCAAGAAGATGCAAGGTCGTTTATCTGCTTGGCTAGTCAAGCATGAGCTAGTGCATAGATCTTTGGGCTTCGATTACCAAGGAATAGAGACTTTACAAATAAAGCCCGAGGATTGGTACTCCATTGCTGTCATTTCATATGTATATGGTTACAATTATCTACGTTCCCAGTGTGCTTATGATGTAGCACCGGGCGGGTTGTTAGCTAGTGTGTATCATCTTACGAGAATACAGTATGGTGTGGATCAACCCGAAGAGGTATGCATAAAAGTATTTGCCCCAAGGAGGAATCCTAGAATCCCGTCTGTTTTCTGGATTTGGAAAAGTGCTGATTTTCAAGAACGGGAATCTTATGATATGTTGGGAATCTCTTATGAAAATCATCCACGCCTGAAACGTATCTTGATGCCTGAAAGTTGGATAGGCTGGCCCCTACGTAAGGATTATATTGCCCCCAATTTCTATGAAATACAAGATGCTCATTGAATGATAAGAAACTAATATTCACTTCTACGACTCCAGATATTCAAGGAATCTTTTTATGTTCTGTTCTAGATGAAACAGAATAACTGGACTCTCATCTCAGTATTATGAATGGGCTACTAAAGGGGCTTCATTGATATTCCCCAATTTGGAAGATATCCATTTCGGATGAGCAAAGCCAATAGGATGAATCAAAAGAGTTCTGCACCATGAACTTTGTACCGCGCACATCACTTAGATGGGCCCCGAAAAGTCACGTAGGAGGGAGTGAAGAAAGAGAAAGTGAAGAAATAGAATATGAAAGAAAATATGAAATTATGAACTCAAAATTCAGAAATGAAAAGGGGATCAGATTTTCTTTGTACTGTATCTGAAATGAATCCTGTCTATTCCTACCCTTCGATTCCTCTCTAGACTAGACTTTTGGGTTTTCAGCCAACTAACTTCAATTCAAATATGTATGAAGTATTAACATTCTTTTTGAGCGAGAGCAGGTACAGTATGAACAAACAAAAAAGAAGAGGGAACAGAATCTAATTCTTTTCTTTACCCATCAAAAAAAAAAATGGGGGATCTAGATATATCCCTAGATGGATAAGTATGTATCATGATCTAGACTATTAACGAATAGAATATGGATCCCGATCCATATCGATTCATTTGTATGAGTATCTATTCGATATATTAACCACGTGCCAGGAACCAGATTTGAACTGGCGACACGAGGATTTTCAGTCCTCTGCTCTACCAGCTGAGCTATCCCGACCATCCCCGACGCATCATCCTACTAGAGGGCTTGGGTCTATGTCAATTAAAGGGACTCAAAAAACATTAGAAAATCTTACCTCAGCCTTGGAATTTCTTGGATCTTCAAAAAGAAGACTTTGTAAGTGTAAGAGTAATGATATGGACTGTGAATGATTCAATAATGGAGATTCCTTGCCATATATGTTCATTTGTACGTAGATCATATCTATCACAAGACTTGTGATAAGAGAGAAAGATTTCTGGTCGGATCCATTTGTGAAAGAGTAGAGTGAGTGAGAAACATAGCTAAGCTCATTTTGAACCACTGACGAAAAAAGAGGATAAATGGTTAGGGAATGGAATAAAATAGGCCTTTTTTTTTTTATTGGGGATAGAGGGACTTGAACCCTCATGATTTCAAAAGTCGACGGATTTTCCTCTTACTATAAATTTCATTGTTGTCGGTATTGACATGTAGAATGGGACTCTATCTTTATTCTCGTCCGATTAATCAGTTCTTCAAAAGATCTTTCAGACTCTGGAGTAAATGATTTGATCACTGAATCTTCGATTCTTCCTTTTGGAATCGATTTAATTTAGCAAGAATTCTGCAATTTTTCATATAAATAATCAAAAAATCCGGATTCGGGTCGTGATTAATCATTTGATATTTAAGTACGTCTATGTACTTAAATAAGGTCATCCTTTCTGGAGTTTTGATAGAAGGATTCCTCTACCAATGTAGTCAACCCCGTTCGTTAGAACAGCTTCCATTGAGTCTCTGCACCTATCCTTCTTTTGATTCTCGCTTTCTGAACCCTTGTTTTCAGAAAACTGGATTTGGCTCAGGATTGCCCATTTTTAATTCCAGGGTTTCTCTGAATTTGGAAGTTACCACTTAGTAGGTTTCCATACCAAGGCTCAACCCAATCAAGCCCGTAGCGTCTACCAATTTCGCCATATCCCCCTTATGAGATCTCGATCTCATTGTGATCCCATCCCCTTCTTTCATTTATGTTGGAACCATTGAATTCATTAGATACTGATTCCTATATCGAAAAAGTGTCTGCTCCTATTTTATTTCTTGCCCATCTTCTTTCATATCTATTGGAGGACCATTCCATTATTTGGTCCAATCAGAAATGATTCTATCATTGATGTATCTGCAATTCAATATGGATGGATATATCCCACATATAGATGTTCCCCCCCCCTCTCATTTTTCCCGCGCAGTTTGGAATACTGGAACGGTCGATATTCATTCTTCTTTTTTTTTTTTTCGTCCTATCTCCTCCCTTTCCGAATGAAACAAAAGGAATATCTCAGTAGGATCTGGATTGCATCCTTATCTTATCCTTTCCTTAGGAACTACACTCTAATAGAAATAGAATTCATATAATCTGCTATAACTGCTATAACTAATAGTTATATTCTATTCTATAATAGAATATAGAATTATTTCATATGTATATAGTATTATTTTGCGTTTTTTAAATTTGATTTGAATGAAAAAAAAAAATTCTAGTGCTAGTGACTACTAATAAATGAAATAATCAAAAATAAATAATCAAATAGAAAATAATCAAAAATAAAATCAAAATTCATATTATATTAATAATTATTAATATTAATTAATATGTTATAATAATTTATAATAATTAATATTAATAATTATTAATAGCTAATAGCTAACTAAGATCCCAATAGTTTCCCGAATTCCTATTCACGCACTATTTCTGTTATATGAGCCCGCTTAGCTCAGAGGTTAGAGCACCGCATTTGTAATGCGATGGTCATCGGTTCGATTCCGATAGTCGGCTTTCTCTATTTGTTCTATTTTTTTTTTTTTATCAGGATTGATCATCTTTCCTTGAGACCAAGGAATATTGAGAAGACCCCCCCCTTTTTTTTCTCCAAATGTCGGGTTACCGATCTATTATGTTATGTCGCGGGAACTTCCAACTATGAATAAAGAATAAAAAACGGATTGGAGCCGTTTGATCTATACAGAACAAATCAAGAAAAGGATCCTTAACTTCCCATATATACAATATACAAAATAATACGGATATTGATACAATTCATCTTATTCCTCTTTGTAGTACTTCAGTGGATTTAGCTTCGTTTATCGTTTAGTTCAGTATTAATTTAGGTTTATTCTGTAAAATGAAATTTCAATAAAATTAAGGAGTCTTTATGTCTCGTTACCGAGGGCCTCGTTTCAAAAAAATACGCCGTCTAGGGGCTTTACCGGGACTCACTAGGAAAAGACCTAGATCCGGAAGTGATCTTAGAAACCAATCGCGTTCCGGGAAAAGATCTCAATATCGTATTCGTCTAGAAGAAAAACAAAAATTGCGTTTTCATTATGGTCTGACAGAGCAACAATTACTTAGATATGTTCGTATTGCTGGGAAAGCCAAAGGGTCAACAGGTCAGGTTTTACTACAACTACTTGAGATGCGTTTGGATAACATCCTTTTTCGATTGGGTATGGCTTCGACCATTCCGGGAGCCAGGCAATTAGTTAATCATAGACATATTTTAGTTAATGGCCGTATAGTAGATATCCCAAGTTATCGCTGCAAACCCCAAGATATTATTACTATGAGGGATGAACAAAGATCCAGAGCTCTGATTCAAAATTATATGGATTCATCCCCCCACGAGGAGTTGGCAAAACATTTGAGTCTTTATTCATCCCAATATAAAGGATTAGTAAATCAAATAATAGATATTAAGTGGATCGGTTTGAAAATCAATGAGTTGCTAGTCGTAGAATATTATTCCCGTCAGACTTGAACCTAACTAAAATAACAAAGCTTTGGACAAGCCCCTTTTTTTTCTTTCGCCGAAGTAAATAGATCTAAGAGGTTTGATCCGGATTTTTCTCCCATTCACGTATTACAAATGGATCAGCGGTGAGATTTTTATTCCTTGTCCATTCTTTCCGTTCCGGTATTTTCCATACCACAGCAATTAGGAATAGAGAATCTATATCAAATAAAGTACGATTGGAATACTCGTATCAATTGTTATTTGATTTGATACATTGTAGTCGGTACCGTTGGTGAATTAGGTGAAGGTACGGAGAGAGAGGGATTCGAACCCTCGGTAAACAAAAGCCTACATAGCAGTTCCAATGCTACGCCTTGAACCACTCGGCCATCTCTCCTACATAATCTTATGATTATGACCCAGAAACCGAGTGAATAGCGAGTCATTCATATTATTGTATTATTGCAATACAGGTATGACCAATCAATTCTAAATAGAAAATAGAAAACTTTTCATTAAAGAAAGATCTTCCCTCGAGGATCGAGGGATAAAAAAACATTTTTTTTCTTATCTTTTTCTTATCTTATTAAAAAGATTAAAAAAAAATAGATAGAATCTATCTATTCATGTTTGTCAAGAAGACGATCCCGTCTTATTCTTAGATTTATACTGGATTAAACCAATGAATTGGAACAAGTCAACTGACCCTATTTTATACTATGGTTACATTTAGACTATTATGGTTCCATAGGAATTCCAAAATTCCTTTCTAGTTTCAGATTTCTCAACAACAATTCCTCTCATGAGCTACCCCACAATCTATTACAAATTCATGAATCGTCCCATGGATTTTTTTGATATTTCGATTGCGTGGTGTATACACACTATGCACAAAAAATGGATGGTTATTCTTATTCTATTTTCATCATGGAATGATTCTATTATTTGATTTGATTTTTTTTTTCTTTGGATCATAATCAAATCAAAACTTCTAGAGTCATCAGAATCTGTAGGAAAAACTTCCTTGATTCCTGAGCTTCGATAAAATAGGAATAGTTCCGTTCATTGGTATACTACTTAATATTTATACTTAATACTTAATTTAAATGAAATACAATCGGATTCAAATATTTCCTATCCATCCCTGCCCCAA
>NW_027519919.1:30000-32500 GCF_043159265.1 Tasmannia lanceolata | reverse complement strand
GAATGACTCTATGAAATTACGTCGATACTTCCACATATTACGGGTAACGTAGGAGACATCTCTATTTTTCCCCGGGGGATCTTTAGAATTACCACTGCTTAGCTTTCAATTCGCCTCTGACCATCAAATGAAATGTGAATAACCCGTCCTCCTCTCTTTGAAACAAGGGGCGCTTCCGGTTCTGCCCGTGCTTCAAACAATTTTGTCTTCTCCATATTACCATATCTCTAGAGTCAATAATTTGATATGAGGAACTACTGAACTCAATCACTTGCTGCCGTTACTCTTCAGTTTTCTGTTGAGGTCTATCCCGTAGAGGTACTCAAATTGGATCAGTGATCGATTTCTAGGTTTCGTCGTAAACCTAATTGGTTACTTCCAATTACGTAAATCAATAGTTCAAACCGCACTCAAAGGTAGGGCATTTCCCATTGATATAGGAACTTCTGTACCAGAAACAATGGTATCTCCAATTATAGCCCCTCTGGGATGTAAAATATATCTCTTCTCACCATCCCCATAGTGTATGAGACAAATGTATGCATTTCGATAGGGTCGTATTCTATGGTTACGATTCTACCAGATATGTCTTTTTCATTCCGTCGAAAATCGATTTTACGGTATAGACGCTTATGACCTCCCCTCTGTGCCCTGCGGTAATGATTCCTCTGGCATTACGACCTTTACCACAATGATGCTGTCCATAGATCAAATTATTTCGTGGATTGGATTTCACTTGACTGTCTACGGCTCCATTGCGTGTGCTCGGGGTAGAAGTTTTGTATAAATGTATCGCCGTGTTATTAAGTATTTTGATTTAAGTTCTTTTCTCTATAAGAGGTGGAATAGAATAACCCGGTGAAGCGTAATGATCATACGTCTGTAATGCATTGTATGTCCCATAATAGGTCCCATTCTTCTACCCTTTCCCGGAGTCGATGACTATTCATAGCTATTACCTTGACACCAAAGAAGAGTTCGACCCAATGCTTTATTTCTGTCCTAGTTGATCCTGATTCGACATTAGAAGTATATTGATTGTTCCCCATTAACCGAATACTTTTTTCTGTAAAGACTGCATATTTGATTCCATCCATAAATCCATTTTCTTCCCTATGAGTTCCAGTATCGATAAGATTCTAGTTCTTACTCTTCATATGTTATGGTATGAATATACCATACCAATTCGTTATGTATGGATGATGAGATTCCATTGATACAGAGCCAATTCCAATAGACTTATTGAACGTTCCCATTGTCGTGCATCCAGCAGGAATTGAACCTACGAATTTGCCAATTATGAGTTGGGCGCTTTAACCATTCAGCCATGGATGCTTAACAAGGATCATCGTACACCGCGAATAACCAAATTCCAATTGAAATGAAATCTTTAGGAGGAATCAATGGAACAGGAATCGATGAAACGACATCAATTCAAATCCTGGATCTTCGAATTGAGAGAGATATTGAGAGAGATATTGAGAGAGATCCAAATTCCAGTTGAAATGAAATCTTTAGGAGGAATCGATGGAACAGGAATCGATGAAACGACATCAATTCAAATCCTGGATCTTCGAATTGAGAGAGATATTGAGAGAGATCAAGAATTCTCACTATTTCTTAGATTCATGGACCAAATTCGATTCAGTGGGATCTTTCACTCACATTTTTTTCCACCAAGAACGTTTTATGAAACTCTTTGACCCCCGAATTTGGAGTATCCTACTTTCACGTGATTCACAGGGTTCAACAAGCAATCGATATTTCACGATCAAAGGTGTAGTACTGCTTGTAGTAGCGGTCCTTATATATCGTATTAACAATCGAAATATGGTCGAAAGAAAAAATCTCTATTTGATGGGGCTTCTTCCTATACCTATTCTTCCTATACCTATGAATTCCATTGGACCCAGAAATGATACATTGGAAGAATCTTTTTGGTCTTCCAATATCAATAGGTTGATTGTTTCGCTCCTGTATCTTCCAAAAGGGAAAAAGATCTCTGAGAGTTGTTTCATGGATCCGAAAGAGAGTACTTGGGTTCTCCCAATAACTCAAAAGTGTATCATGCCTGAATCTAACTGGGGTTCGCGGTGGTGGAGGAACCGGATCGTAAAAAAGAGGGATTCTAGTTGTAAGATATCTAATGAAACCGTAGCTGAAATTGAGATCTCATTCAGAGAGAAAGATATAAAATATCTGGAGTTTCTTTTTGTATCCTATACGGATGATCCGATCCGCAAGGACCATGATCGGGAATTCTTTGATCGTCTTTCTCCGAGGAAGAAGCGAAACATAATCAACTTGAATTCGGGACAGCTATTCGAAATCTTAGTGAAACACTTGATTTGTTATCTCATGTCTGCTTTTCGTGAAAAAAGACCAATTGAGTGGAGGGTTTCTTCAAACAACAAGGAGCTGAGGCAACTATTCAATCAAATGATATTGAGCATGTTTCCCATCTCTTCTCGAGAAACAAGTGGGGTATTTCTTTACAAAA
>NW_027519919.1:0-5000 GCF_043159265.1 Tasmannia lanceolata | reverse complement strand
CCGACAGTAGTGATTAGTATTGACATAATAGAAGTAAGTGGGTCGATCAAGTGTCCGAACTCTAAGGAAAAATCATTATTGATGGTCCAAGACCATAGATATTGATAGATGGAACTGCCATCTATTTGTTGAACAGACAGATCGGCCGAAAAAACCATAACTATACTTAGCAATGAAACACTGGGAAAAGCCCACATACGACGAAGATTTTTTGTTGCGGTCGGAACAAGCAGAAGTCCCAATCCTATTGACATAGTAACTGGAAGTGGAACGAAAGGTATGATCCATGCATATTGATATATGGGTTGCATAATCAAATCAAACTTTTTTTTTTTATTCTTATTAATTTTTCCGATTCACCAGCTCTTATCTTTTTTGTAAAGAGCAATAATCAAATAAATAAAAAAATCAAGATATAAAAACTCAAATATTATTTTGAATTCTTCATTATTCTGATTCTTTCCCAGATATTTGAAAAATTCAAATCAAGAAGTTACAATTGTTCAAATAACCAAGTTACTGCTTAAAAATGACTACCTAGTGATTAACTAAGATATTTATTGAGATACAGAATATGAGATTTTCAATCATTCCACTATTACGGTGATTTATATCCATATAGTAATAAGGAAAAAGAATTACACCAAAATAGTACTTGATTCTGATATGAATTATAGGATCCACCAATAACTCGACCTAATAAAATAACACCTAGTTATTTTAGTTAGTTTATTTGGAGTCATTGACTAATTCATTCTGGAACTGATTGATTGGCTTCTAGTCAAATAAAACAAACATATTTTATGGAAAATCCTACGATACTCGTCATTTCGCATAGAGCTGAAATAATAAATTACTAAAATGACCTTTATCAAGTAATGTATCGTTTAAGAGATTAACTACATGATCTCATTTGAATTTAAATTATGGGTACTCCATTCTCGAGTTTGATCAATTAATCGAAAAAATTTTATATTATTGTTTTCTTAAATTAGGTAAGGGTAAAATGTATGGGTTCTTAAGTTTTTTGATTTGATTTATTAAATGTAACATGACGATATATAAATAGACTGAGATATAAATTGGAACCCTTTTTTTTTTTTCATCCCTAGTTATACTATATGTGATGCGCACATATCTGTATTTTTTATGTTATGAAGGAAGTATCCACTATGGAATAGATATAGATAATGGATAGAAAGAACGATTTATTTTGAACAATACAATACATGTCTTTCACATCCAACTATAAAAATGAGAAACCTCTTTCTTTTAAAATGGCAGTTCCAAAGAAACGTACTTCTATGTCAAAAAAGCGTATTCGCAAAAATATTTGGAAGAGAAAGGGATATTGGGCCGCGATAAAAGCTTTATCCTTAGCTAAATCTATTTCTACCGGGCATTCAAAAAGTTTTTTTGTGCAACAAACAAGTAATAAAGCCGCGGAATAATCTGAATGAATCGACATGACTCGATGAATTGGATGATTTAGAAGATGAATAATTTACATTTTACATTAACGAATTTTGGAACTCATCAATATGAGATAGAACTGGATGTTGTGGTATGTAGAATAATAATTCGCCTGTCTAATTGAGTTCTAAAAACGATTGATTTCCGTTTTGTTTTGTTTGAAAAAAAAAAAAAGAAGTCATTAGATAGAAGATAAAGGTTTCACTTTTCATTCCTTATAGTATTCTAGAATGGTATTCTATTAGATTTTTATAATTTGCGAGATGGGGATTGTAACTTTCCCCATCAATTCGCTTTCACAATAACAAAAATCTCATTTTTATGTCGGATCCATGAAATGAGATAAATGAGAAATGAATCATAAAAAAAAAATGAGATAGAAAAAAAAGGACAATTTTTAGTTGTATACCTCGACTGAGGACATAACCCTCTAGTTCCAACTGGTCCAGGGGGACTTATACTCCGTGAAAATGATTGTTAAAACTGACACCATACCACTATACTAAGTTAAGTATTATTGAACGTTCAAATATTTATTTGAACGAGTTTTTTGATTCATCGATTCTAATCTTTCCTAAGATCGATTGGATTGAATCCATCAATCTCGACGATTGAACATAGTATGGGCTATTATTATTTCGATCAAGCCGCCATGGTGAAATCGGTAGACACGCTGCTCTTAGGAAGCAGTGCTAGAGCATCTCGGTTCGAATCCGAGTGGCGGCATCCCCTAAAAGGGGCAAGATAAATCCTATCTTATAAGGAATTCAATTCCTTTCCTTATTTCCATTCCATAATTGAGGAACACACACCCCCCCTTTTTTTTTTTACAAAATAATTTTTTATGATATTTGCGACTTTAGAACATATATTAACTCACATATCTTTTTCGATCATTTCAATTGTTATTACGATTCATTTGATGGATTTATTAGTCCATCAAATCGTAGGAATATGTGATTCATCAGAAAAAGGCATTATAGCTACTTTTTTCTGTATAACAGGATTATTAATAACTCGTTGGATTTATTTGAGACATTTCCCGTTAAGTGATTTATATGAATCATTAATGTTCCTTTCATGGAGTTTCTCCATTATTCATATGGTTCCTAAAGTGGGGAACCATAAAAATAATTTAAGCGCAATAACTGGGCCAAGTGCTATTTTTACCCAAGGCTTTGCCACTTCAGGTCTTTTAACTGAAATGCATCAATCCGCAATATTAGTACCCGCCCTACAATCCCAGTGGTTAATGATGCACGTAAGTATGATGTTATTGAGCTATGCAGCTCTTTTATGTGGAGCGTTATTATCAGTAGCTTTTCTAGTCATCACATTTCGAAAAAACACAGATATTGTTGTTAAAACCAATCATTTATTAATTGGGACATTTTCCTTTGGTGAGATCCAATACTTGAATGAGAAAAGAAGTGTTTTACAAAACACTTCTTTTCCTTCATTTAGAAATTATCACAGGTATCGATTGACTCGGCGATTGGATCATTGGAGTTATCGTGTCATTAGTCTAGGGTTTATCTTTTCAACCATAGGTATTCTTTCGGGAGCAGTATGGGCTAATGAGGCATGGGGGTCTTATTGGAATTGGGACCCCAAGGAAACTTGGGCATTTATTACTTGGACCATATTCGCGATTTATTTACATACTAGAACAAATCAAAGTTTGCAAGGTGTTAATTCGGCAATTGTAGCTTCTATCGGATTTCTTATAATTTGGATATGCTATTTTGGGGTCAATCTATTAGGAATAGGACTACATAGTTATGGTTCATTCACATTAACAGCGAATTGAAGAAGGGACTTGAAGAATACATGGGAACATCAATCTCCAATATATAACGAAAATTAGTGTGAGTTTTTGAGAACCATTTGAATCAAGTAGTAATTCAAATGGTTCTCAAAAACTCCAGATGTATCTGATTACAATTCCAATTCACTTCATTTTTTTTTTTCAGTGTACAGCGACCGATTTTGTAAATCACAGGATTATTTGACTTTATTTCTTATTTATGAAAACTATTTATGAAAGTAATTAGATAGAATAGCTTCTACCTTCTCAACTGATAGTGAGAGAACGAAATCGGGATAAATACCGATACCTATTACGGGTAGAAAGATACAGATCGAAACAAATAGTTCTCGCGGTCCAGAATCCACAAAGTAGGAGTTTGTAACATTGAATAGTTTGTATCCATAGAACATCTGGCGTAACATAGATAATGAATAAATAGGAGTTAATATCATTCCAATTGCCATTACAAAAGTAATTAGTATTTTTGGCATTAAAAGGTATTTTGGGCTGGTAATTATTCCAAAAAAGACTACCAATTCTGCAACAAAACCACTCATTCCTGGCAGTGCAAGCGAAGCCATCGAGAAGCTACTTAACATGGTAAATATTTTTGGCATTGGGGTAGCTATTCCTCCCATTTCATCGAGATAAACAAGACGTATTCTATCGTAACTCGTTCCTGCCAAGAAAAAGAGTGCAGCACCAATAAATCCATGAGAAATGATTTGTAAAATGGCTCCATTGAGTCCCATATCAGTTATGGAAGCAATTCCGATAATTGTGAAACCCATATGAGATACGGAGGAATAGGCTATTCGCTTTTTAAATTGCGTTGACCGGGAGAAGTTGAAGCTGCATAGATTATTTGAATCGTTCCGACTATCATCAACCAGGGAGAAAATATAGAATGAGCATGGGGTAATAATTCCATATTGATCCGAACCAATCCATATGCTCCCATTTTTAATAAAATTCCAGCTAGAAGCATACATGTACTGTAATGTGCTTCTCCATGGGTATCTGGTAACCATGTATGTAGGGGTATAATCGGTGATTTGACAGCATAAGCAATAAAGAAGCCAAAATAGAATATTATTTCCAATGCCGCGGGATACGATCGATTAGCTGATGTTTCAAAATTTAATGTTGGTTCATTGGAACCATATAAACCCATACCTGGAACTCCCATTAAGAGAAAAATGGAACCCCCCGCAGTGTACAAAATGAACTTTGTAGCTGAGTACAGACGTTTCTTACCTCCCCACATGGATAAAAGTAGGTAAACAGGAATTAATTCTAACTCCCACATGATGAAAAAAAGTAAAAGGTCTCGAGAAGAAAATGATCCTATTTGACCGCTGTACATTGCTAACATCAGGAAATGGAACAATCGCGAATCTCTAGTAACTGGCCAAGCCGCTAAAGTAGCTAAAGTAGTGATGAATCCCGTCAGTAAAATGGGTCCGATGGAAAGTCCATCGATCCCGAGTCTCCAGTGAAAATACAAAATATTTATCCATTTATAATCCTCCTCCAATTGGATTAATGGATCGTCCAATTGGAAATGATAACAGAATGCATAGGTCGTTAGAAGGAGTTCTAACAAGCAGATGCATATAGTATACCATCTCACCACCTTATTTCCTCTATGAGGGAGAAAGAAAATTGATGAACCCGCGGATATTGGAAAAACAACAATTATTGTTAACCAAGGAAA
>NW_027519918.1:0-31766 GCF_043159265.1 Tasmannia lanceolata | reverse complement strand
CGAAGTGGGTGGAGTTCATCAGTCGCTTAGGCTATTAGTTAGCGGATGACAAATCGCAAATAGACATTATGATGAAGATCAACAATACAATTTAGTCACAGAGTTCGATAGTTTGCTCCAAGAGAGCCTCTAACACAATGGCACACAATTGCAAACAACAACCATCTACCAGTCACCAGAGACAAGTTGAAAAGTATTGCAACAAGGGAGTGGGACGGTCGACGCCGTCCTCGTCATAATAATTCAATTGACTATTCATCTGATGTATTGAGGAGACGATAATCCAATTTGAGGCAAATTGAACTTCTTGCAGTAGCAACCAATTTCATTAGCACCGTCTAGCTAGGCTCATCCTCATTACCAGACTAAAGCTGACACCGGCCGTAAGATGTTAATTGGAATGGAGCCGATAGTCCCACCTCGATGAACTTAGTTATTTAATTGGCCGTCATAGTCTTTCTCAAGCATACAAACTCGACAAGTGAGCATCTTGGTGGACATGTCAGCGTCTATCAGGGTCGTGGCAGTCGAATCAGTGCAGCACTCCTCGTGGAACACATGGTGACAGCCGAATACAACCAGATCGTTTAGCGAGTTCCCGCCGGAACCCGATTGCTGGTTCGACCTTGAGCTCGTGGTTCCGCTGATTAGATTGACACTTCCGCCGCCTGTGGCGCTGCCCGACCCCTCGGTTCCAACTGACCTAGTCTGACTAAGGTTGTCCACGAGGGCGTCGGAGAACAAGGATTGATTGCAATGGTCGCACAATCGGTCCGCCTTGATGCCAATGCCCTGAGTTTGGCAGCGAATTTGTTTCTCCAGAAGGGCGAAGCAATCTCTAGCCATCAAGTCACGACAGCTCCGCTCCAACGAGATTTGCAACTGATAATCGCGCAAGATTTTAACTAATGCTGGCATCAGTCCCTCGATCTCACACCCATTTGGAATCCTATCGATAAGCTCCTTTGGATCACTAATGTCGGTTCCAATATTCTTCAGCAGTTCGCCGATGTATTCTGGCCTAGCCATCGAATGGGCAATCAAGTCCTTCCAAAGCTCGGAATCTTGGTGCTCCTTGCAAAACTCTATCGACTCGTTGATGTTGTCCTGAGATTCCATGATGTATTTCAAAGCTGTACGCAAATCGCCCATCCTACCGTAAAGGAACACGACCTCCTTGATCATGTTGGCCCCCTTGCAAACCTCGAGGGCCCCCTCAAGACGATAATCGGTTGATAACTTCAGGAAGCTCAGCAGTGATTCTCGTTGATGTTGCGCGTATAGCCGAACCATCAAATCATGATACTCGACGCATGAATCTGGATCCTTGAGAACCAACCTGTGCAAATAGGAGACGAGGTACCTTTGAGACTTGTCGCGCTCCAGACGAGCCACTACATCCCTCATTGGTATTGTTTCGATGTTCTCGACTAACAACTGGGACGTTTCGTTGGCGTCTATTTGCATTAGTCTATCGACCCTATCGCGCAATATGTTCACCAAGTTGTTGTTCCTGATCAGTGAGAATATCCTAGTCTTGTCGTTGTAGTCTAGATAAATGTTTACAGCATCCTCGAAGCTCCCCATTTGAGTGTAGAGTTCGGCCAGCGCCTCATTTAATACTAAGTTTTTGGGATCATTGGATAAGTTTTTGATAACTTGATCCGTCATTGTTTGCAGTGTGTACAATTGGCACGGAATTTCTTTTATCGCCCTGAAGAAGCTTACTGAATCGTTTTTAAGGAATTCATTCAGTATAAAATTGTAACTCTCCTCCTTCAGGTGGAATCCATTCAAATTCTTGGGTAGATAGGGTAATAGGTGTTTCAGTTGATTCAAGTGGCAAAACTTGTGGATCTCATCGTCCCAAGATTTTTGATTCTTTCCACAGATGGAAACACATAGCCTAGCTGCCTCACTATAACTCTCCGGAGTTGCTTTATCTAATAGTTGACTTACATATATTTCTTCGACCTCTCGCAAGGAGTGTCTATTGAGATCGGATGCTTTTTCCTTGGCAAATTGATAGCATTCCTTGATCATGGAATGTTGTATAAGCCAATCGATATGATCGTCGTTATCACGAGGTTTTGCTGATATGACATCCTTTGGACATACAATGAAGTAGATACCCTCATTGTGCAAGCTTAACAAATTGTATGGGAAACTCTTCCCACCTGGATGCTGATGATTTGTGGGATAGGTTTTCTTTGGAGGTGAGGATAGGCAACCGTTTGGGGTCAACACATCCTTGGAGACTTCATTGTAACTATTGGAATAGGTGTCTAAAATGTGCACTTGAGGTCTAATTAAGGATTCACTTGTGGTGGAGTTGATCGTCGACGCTTGTTGATTGGCTGAGGAGCTTGATATCTCAGAGGATTGCGTCATGCTATAGTTATGGGTCGTATCCGACGAAGCATTTGATGATGGTATTGAGGTTAAGGATGAATCACAGCTCGATTGAGTATCACGGGACAATCTTCGTTGTCTTCCATCTGGGTAATTAATTGATAATGTCAATAAGGAATCACTGAATGGTGACAGTCCGCAAACAGTAAAATCCGTCTCGAACATGGATACAATTTCGACATATTTCCTAGGCAATTCCTTGAGTTGTGTATCATTTAATATTTCGTGAGATCGTTCCTTGATAAGGCAAACTTTGACGGTGTTTCCCCAACCAATAAGGAGTGTTCGCTTATCTTTCCATGAAAATTGGCACGGATCTGAACCATCGAGGTCGCTTTCGCGTTTAATACGTGTTATTATTGCTCTTTGTTCGATATCGAATATTTGCACCGATAAGTCAGTGGCCCAAGCTATAAACTGGCCCTTCCATGAGAGGGTCCGAACTTTTTGTTCTTTGGTTTGCAAAACTGTTGATTTATACCTAGCTAAAAATCCTCTTTCGTATAGCACAACCCGGTCGTCGCCGGCAACAAATCTTCGTCCACTACCGGCGCAGTGAAAATTAGGGTCTATTGCGACAACATTCATCGGCTTGTCGGGCATTAATACAAAGTTGTGTTCACTATCGCACAAGCCATAGACAACCAATCTATCACTACTGCAACTGACCAGATATTCACCCTTTTCATCGATACTAATACACGAAACTGACTTCAGGTGGACACATAGGTCCTGTCCATGGACCTTGTTTCCTTGATGGTCGAATACATGGATTCGACCGTATAGAGTGCCAATTGCAAAAAATTTACTATGCAAGCATGAGCTCGTTATTGAGTCAGTTCTGATAATGTTTGCTAAATCGTTCAATATTCTCTCATATGATAGCTTTGGCTCGTCAATTTCATCGGAGGAGTCCTCTAATAAGGTAGTGTTGTTAGTTTCAGACATAATAGTTCATAATTGATATAAAGATTCTAATAAAATATAAAAATATGATTCCTCATGGAAAATAAACGAATGGTTCGTGGGATTTTGCCACTACTTTCAGTGATTTTATGCGAGAATAGGCTGTCAAAACAAGAGCTTGCACGAAAAATACCGCGAACTTGTAAGATCGGAATGATACTGCAGTAAAAAGTGCTGGAGCGTTCGTTGAACGATGACTGTCATACAGCACGTCGAACCAACGTCACATGTATTAACGAGAGATCCTACCAATATTCTCATCCTCTTTGGTGAGAATTAGATTTAAATCATCGAGTTAGGATCTTCGATGAATATTATTGGTTAGGTTGTAATCAAATTGAATAATTAATCTTTCACTCAAAAGACTAGACTTGTTCAAACGTATTAAAAGGATTTATACTGATATTCAAAATGCTGAAGTCAGATCTATTGATCGACCCAGATATTAGATTATGGGTGTTTTTACCCATTGTGATGATTACGTTTCTAGTAGGAGTTTTAAGGAATTACGTAACTATTCTGTTGATGTCGACTAAGAAGGTGGAATTGCAACAAATTCAAGATTCTCAAGCACTAATGAGGGCAAGATTACTCAGAGAAAATGGGAAATATTTACCTAAAAATTCCTACTTAATGAGACGACATTTCTTCAACAACGCTGAAACTGGCTACATAACTGTGGCCAAAAATCGTCCAAGTGTGCAACCTAACCCGATGAGTGATCCATCGATGATGTCAGACATGTTGAAGAGCAATTTAACCAACATGTTGCCCACAATTCTGATTGCTGGCTGGATCAATTGGACATTCTCAGGCTTTGTAACCACTAGGGTGCCCTTCCCTCTGACACTCAGATTCAAGCCCATGTTACAGCGTGGAATTGAGTTGGCTTCTTTGAATTCCAGTTGGGTTAGCTCGGCCTCTTGGTATTTCCTGAACGTTTTCGGCTTGCGTGGTATTTACACTCTAGTCTTGGGCGAGAACAACTCAGCCGACCACACTAAAGGGATGCAGGACCAAATGTCAGGTGCCGCCATGTCCATGCCAGCCGATCCGAAGCCAGCCTTCAAGGCGGAATGGGAAATGCTTGAGATTACAGAGCACCAATCAGCATTGCCTTGATGCGAATAGCAATAATTTGGTATTAAATGATGTACATATTTAGCTAGATTAGAGGAACAAGATTTGAAAGCCCCTATCGAGCAGGAACATCAATTGAAGAGATGGCGCCTATGTGACATCCTGGTCATCTAGAAGCGACAAATCTCATTAAATGGTCAAGCGACGAAGTGCAAACTAAGACAAGATAATTCCCTCTACTGATAATTCAGCTTATGATGACAATGCGAACTGTCGATCTCAGAGATTATTCACATCTACTTGGTTTCCCCATCATTTATAGATTCAATGCTTAGAGTTTATTTGTTCTTCTTCTTATGTTTACCTGAGGACTGGCCATCACCAGATTGGCCCGGAGCTGGACCAGATTTGGCTCTGACTTCGTTGATCCTCTTTGCGCAAGCAACCATGATTTCACGTTTATTTTTGAGATTGTTTTTGGAGGGGTTGGTATTGGTATACTTAATTCTCCACGGCACAGCCTCCTTGTCTTTCTCCCGGCAATATTTCTTTCCTTCAGCGGCAGCTTGGAATCCTTTCAGAGAGAATAGGGCATCAACAACTTCATTGGGTTTCGGGTCGGCGACCGCATGCTGGAGGGGTATTCTTCTACCTCTAGCAACAGTCTTATTCTTGTTTATGTAGGCTGGATATAGAATGTTGGGTTTCTTCTCTGTTGTTGCGTCGGCCATGTTGAATCATAGAGACTATTGGAATAATTGGTTTAATAATGCACAATGTGGTTCAAGAATACACGTATCAAATATGTAAACATTGGAATTTGAACGATCAGGTGGAAATGTTTTTTCAATGTGCGCGGAATTTATGCGCCTCAGAATTTGAACATTGCTTCAGTCTCCTCGATTGATCTATTCGTTTATCTATCCACAAATAGAGATTATTAGTACTCAATATGACCAAATTATAGAATATTATGGCAGACCAATTGATTAGAGGGAGTGGTGTATTCGAAATCACAGACCACACAACCGCCTCGGACTGGGAGAGATTTATTGCAAACCTCGAGGAAATCCTAACAGATTGGAAGCTCAATAAGCAATCGGATAGTATCGATTCTTATTGCGAACTGCCAGCGGGACTTGTGTCACGAAGTTTGTGGCACGAGGAGCATGACGTGTTAAAATTTGGCAATGTAACCTTCGATCTGAGGTATCAATACCTCGACGACTCTTCCCTGAGGGCCAAATTGGAGCAAGAACGCGAGTTAAAATCGAGAGCAGCAAAGGAGGAGAATGAGAACGATGACGATGACGACGACAAGGCGAGCAAATCAAAGCCAATTTTCGCCATTCCCAAGGAGGATGAGAAGGAACATGGCGAATACGAGTTGCCCGAGGATATGCCCGAATGTTTGAGAGATCTCAATTCAACCTCAAACGACTTTGCCTCAAAGGCGCACTGTCTAGTTAGATGGTATAATTTAAGGAGGTTTCTAATCATATCGCCACGAGGGGACACAATCGTCTCCGAGGACAAGTGCAAGCTGGTGCAGAGTTCGGCAAGCATTGCGCTGGCCAACGTGGACTGTCATATTCCAATATTCGTTCAGATCCACAACCCGAAGAACCACTTTTACCAGGGCGTCTCGGAGCACCTGAACATTCGAACCATGTACGAGATGGTGTACTTCAAGCAAAACTTGAAACAGTACAGCTACATGTCCGAGTTGATCGGCATGTTTCGCGAGAAGGTTAGCTGCAACTTGAACGACCCGATCACTGCCACAATCAGACTGAACTATTGCCTGAGCAGCTTCGATTTGTTTGTCAATCCTCGCGAGGTGTTCGAGGGAATCGAACACGAGGACGAGGACGGAAGTGGGGCCACCCAGGAGGAGCTGGTCAGGATGACGTCGGCCAAAAAGTCGAAGGTCAGGAAGGACTCGAGAGTCGGCCAAGACCTGAGAAGTGGTGCCACATTCGAGCAGATCACTGAGGCTCTCGAGGATTGCGACCCGCACGCCTTCAAGATCCTGCGCTTCCTGCACGTGGCCGCCCTGTGGCCGCCCATGTCGGACAAGGTGATAACCGACTCGCAGGTGCACAGCGACCTGGACCCGGCCGAGGCGCCCGTTTGGACGGTGCGTTGCGTAACAAGTGACAATTGCAATATCAAGATGGTGCACGAGACTCAGGCAGTGTACGAGCTCCTGAAGAAGGCACTCGACTTTGCCTACGACAAGCTCGACGCCGGCCAGGCCTTCACCGATTGTAGCCGCGAGGAGCTCGACCAAAGGTGCCTGAGGATCTCCTACGAGTTGGCCAGCCAGCCCGAGGTGATCGTCTCGAGGAGCCCCAGTGATAGCATACGAAAGCTGCTGGCCCTCATGTTCTTCAGGCCGCCGAGCTGTTCGGTGACCCTGACGCGCTAGACGAAATTGCGGGCCAACTGAGGAGGAACCGGCAGCCGATATCGCTGAACGAAATCTACCGAGACTTCAAGCGACAGAAGCCCTCCGTGAAGGAGTTCATTATTCGGAGCCAACTCTCACGCCCCTTCAATCCCGTAGCCACGCCCGCGCTGCCGCAGCGAATGTTCTGCACCATTTGCGAGGAGGAATTTCGCCTCTGCGGCGCCTTCAGCGAGTTGTGTAATTAAAGAAAAAACCACTTGTTGTTTATCGGCGCTCTAGACGCGAGTTGAACTTTCTCTTGCTAAGTGAGTTGTTGCTGTTGGCGTTGTCACCATGAGCCCTACTGCTGTTGTCGCCTCGACGCCCGCGAGCAGCAGCAGCAACAACCTCTTGGTGGCGCCTTCGTCAAGTGGTGTACTTATATGGGAAACACTAGAGGCGAGGGGGCGGCCAAAGGCGACACCACACGCAAACGAGCGCTTGCCAGCGACTCGCCCCTCGCGCCCGAGCTCGAGTATCACGGCGAAACGTTGCGGCCGTCGGGGCCGAGGAAACACAATATTCGCGGCGTCGCCGAGAGTTGGCCTCTTCATCGTCGTCTTCCTCCTCCTCGGGCGCCTGTGAGTGTGTAATTTGGGAGCCACTAGAGGGAATGGGAGTAATGGATACACGCAAATAGACTTGCTCGCTCGCTTCCTCCCTTCCTTCCGTCCTGGCTGCCTCTCGGCGACTTTGCGGTGCGTTTCTCCGGCTGAGTGTTTGAATGGATGGATTTGATGATGTGGATAGCTACACACCTAGTCGTCGTCGTGGCGCCGCCGCCGCCGGTGCCGCCGTCGCTATAGCTCTGGGCGAGCTGGGCCGCTGCGCAATGCGTTGCGCACTGGACTGTGCGAGCGCGAACGGCGCTAGAGGCGGCGCATAGCGACCGGCGGCCTCCGCTCAGTAGCAGTCAGTCGGCGCCAGAATCTCATCCGATCTCATCTCATCTCGTCTCATCTCATCTCATCTCATCCCATCTCGTCGTGCCGTCGTCTCGTCAAGCTGCCGTGTGAGAGCCAGCGAGCGAGTGAGTTAGTGTTCATTTCCCCTCATTGAGACGCTCGGTCTGTCTGCCGGTCGGTCGTCGGTCGTCGTTCGGTCGCTCTGTTGGACGGATGGACGTGAGAGTTTGTTAGTAGCAAATTTGAAATGAAGTGTAGAAAGTGAGAGGAAGCTGAGAGGATCTTAACTCTGCGAGGCTCGCAAGTCGCTAGGCGCCGCTCGCAACCAACCGACACTTACTACTCCACTTGGCCTCATCGTCGCCGCCGCTGCCGCCGCCGCAACAGCAAGCATGTGCTCAGCCTCGTCGAGGCTTCGGCGGCGGGGCTATCACTTGAGGCGGCTGAATTAAACCACACAACAAGTTCAAGATGAATCTTCGCCGTCGTCAGCAGAAACAGAAGCAGCAGAAGCAGCAGCAGCAGCAGCATGAGCATCGGCGGCCGCAAGCGCAACAAAAAGATCGTTTACACCAAGAGGAAGGCGCAAATTTGAGTAAAATTTTCAACAAGTTTTTCGCGAAGAAAGGAAAAGTCATGTTGTCATCGTGGTCTTGGTTGACGTTGTTGATGCTGACGCTGATGAGCTTGTCGTCGTCGAAGTCGTTTAGGTTCGCCTTGTTGCTCAATGAAGTTGTTCACGAATGACGCGTCGGCCGGACACACTGATACTCTCAAGCACACGAGACACACTAACAACAAACCCAACCACCAAGACGCCACCAAGAGAGAAGCGCCCACTGAGAGGCAAGGCAAAGCAAGAGAACACCACCACTAACAACAAGAGTCGAGTCCCCCAGAGGGAATGCAAAAATGCCCACCAACCGGCGCGGGCTGGTGGCACCTCAAAACACCTTTTTGGAGATCATAATCAGGCGCTACAATTCGTTGCGTAAGTAGCTCCCTTGATGGTCTAGGCGCGCCGGTCTTGGCGGGCGTCTGCGCGAACTCGCACTCGCACTCGGACTTGGAGTTGAAGTTGAAGTTGCGAGCGCCGTGACGACGTCGCCGCCGCTGGAGTCGACGATTAGCTTGTTTGTTTAGCAAAACAAACGCTCGATTTGGTGTAACAAAATTCATTGTTTGTCCTGCTCGCAGGCGCCGCTCGCGAGTCGCAAGCGCGGAAATATTTGCTCCCCCTCAGGCCGGCGCCCACTTGAGCCGGCCGTCTAATTGGTGCGCACGCCCCCACGCTTCTTCGGGGGCGGCGGGCCGCTTCCGGTGGCGGAGGCAGTGCAAAAAGTGTCGACTTTGCTGGCCGGGTGGCTCGCGCGTTCGACTGGCTGTCTCTGGCGCCACTGGGAGATCCTCTTGAGCTTGAGCTTGAGCTCGAGCTTTGGCGAGTCGGGTCGGCTAGAGTCGGTCAATTGGCGTTTGAGGGGCAAACTGCTGGACGAGACAACAAGAGGATGCGGCGATTGTTGTTATTATTGTTGTTGTCGTCCGCGACGTCCACGACGACGTAAAGTAGCGACTAGCGAGTTTATTTGTGTGCGAACTCGACGGCGCCACGACGACGTTATGAGCGGCGAGCAAACAAATGGGCGACATTGTAGTCGCTTCTGGCGGCTCCTCCAGATGAGAGCCGCCAGAGATGACGACAACGATAATAGTGGCGCCGCCCCCTCCCGCTCGGAGCAGAAATCCAGCCCAAGTTGATAATATTTTTCTTGCTTAGTAAACACATTCGCCGAGGCTCCTCACTTCCGCCGACCTGACGAGTTGTCATTGGCCGGCGGAGGCAGGTCGGCGCCCAGCCGGCCGGCCGGCCGGCCAATTGATTCCGACGTCAGTCGCTGGCTGTGTAATATATGCGCGCCCGATATAGTGAATTAATCCGCTCGGCCGGCCGACCCTGCCGGCGACTCGAGGCCAGAGAGCCGCCAGCGCGAGGTCCTCCTGTCCCCGAGGCGACAGAAGGTCGCGTCTCTAGCGCCGCCGGTCGCTAGGCGCTGATTGTGATGTCGCTGGCCAATCGATTGATGTGGCGCCGCTCTCATGCTGGCGCCGCCGCCGCGTCAAAGTGGCCTCGGCGGCGGCGGCGGCGGAGGGGCGCGCCAAGTGAGCAGCCGACTAAGCGCCTAATCGTCCGGCAGCGTCGCGTCCGAATCTGGCGGCCGCCGAGCAGCCACTGACCAGCCCCAGCCGACGACGACTCAATAAGTTTCGCCTCCCTTATTAAGCCGCTCAATTTGGGAGCAGCTTTCCGACTTTTTCCCCCGGCCGGCGCCGCCGAGTGGCCGCCACTGCCGCCGCCGCCACCAGCGCCGCCATCGCCGCTATATGAATAGATAAATTGCGTTCTAATTTCGCGCTGGGCGCCAACCTTCGGCCGGCGCCAAATGTTGGGCGTTTTCGGGCTCGCCTATCTGGCGCCTCGGCTCGGCTCGGCTCGGCTTCCTTGAGGCCGCCGCAGGTGACAATTTGCGTGCCATTGGCGCCGCTCGGCCAAATGGGCCTGTCGGCCCGCCAATTTGTGCTGCCTCCGTTCAGTGGCGGCGGCGGCTTCAATGGCGGCTTCAGTGGCGGCTAATCTGCCGGTGGCGCCGCAACCCTTCGAATCCTGGCCCGCCTCTCCGCGCCGCTCGGCGCTCCCCTCTTTTTCAGCCCGACTTGGCGACTTGGCGACTTTCCACCCCGAAAGCTAAGCTGATAAACAATAGCCCCGCTGGCCGCCGCCGCCGGCCGGAAGTGGCCGCTGCAGTGGGCCACTTCCGGCGGCGCGCGACTCACCTCCTTATCGTAAGTTGCCATAGCAATTATTTTTCCGCTCGTTGACCGGCGCCGGCACACTAACCTGATCCTGGCCGCGCTAATCTGATCCACTCTGGCCGAGTGGGCGAGCGGGCGCCGCGCCGGCTGGCCCCAAATTGATTCGCGCTTGCCGAACGCGCGGGATGCGCCCGGAGGAGGCGGGCGCACCACCGCAGGCTCGCTAATCGGAATCTGTGATAGCGAGACGACAAAAGTGGCGCCACCACTCTGGGGCTTTCGGGGAGAACTTTCGCCGGCTCGGCGGCCCGGCGGCGCCGCCAGTTCGCCTGACCCCAATGGGTCGGCGGTCTCGGTGGCCGCATCGCACGGCGGCCGGCTAGCCAGCGAAACTGGACCACCGGCGACAGCAAGTGTAACTGCACGCCAATTGTGCGCGCATCGCCGCCGCCGCCACCGTCGACTCGCAACAAAACGATCCGGTCAAGTGTAAAACTCTCACCACTCGCCGCCGCGTCGCATGCACAGAGCCGGTCGCCGGCGCCGCCGAAAAACATGGTTGAAACTCGGCCATGGCCACGCGCGCATGCTGGACGGCGAGCCTAGCGCGCGCCTAGCGACTCGGCTGGCCGGCGCGCTTTTTCGAGTGCAATTAGCGATTTTATCGCGCGGAGCTCCAAATGACGCAATCAAGTCGGCCGCTCGCGCAATTTCAATCAATCCTTTTGAGTGGTCGGCCGGTCGGTCAGTCGGTCGGTCGGTCGGTCGGTCGGCCGATCGGTCAGTCGGTCGGTCGGTCGGTCGGTCGGTCGGTCGGTCGGTCGGCCGGCTTTGTCCCGCTCGCCTCTGATTCGAGATTCGAGCTCGGCCCCTCCTGCCACTTGACCATTAGCAGCAGGTCGCCGCTCAGACGTCAGCGCGCCGACGGCCAGGCCGACAATTACAAGCTTCTTGTCGGCCGCGCGCGATTTGTTGGCGCCGAGGGGGAGGCACTCTCGTGTGCGCCCGCCGCCAGCTCGTGATACGCGACTTAATAAGCGGCCAGAGCGCCGCAAGTTACGCAATAATGCAAAGTGGGAGGCGGAGGAGGAGGAGGCGGCTGTCGCGTTGGCGCTGATGAAAAGTGGAGCAAATTGCGCAGTAATAACGAGCGGAGAATCGTGCCGCCGAACTTCGACTCTCCAGACGCTCGCAACTTCCGGCGCCCGGCGCTAGGCGAAGGAATGAACTCTAGCCAGAATTGCGAGACTAAAAGATGATATTCATGTTGAGCTGGTTCCACGTAAAAAGGCGCCCGCGAGAGGCAAATTGTTCTCGCTGTTGCTGCGGCCGCAAAAAAGCCATTCCTCTGGGGCGGCGCTCGGCTGGCTCAGCTGCTCACTTCATCACTTACAAGTTTGGTGTAAAATTTGCAAAACGCATGACGAAAACAGCGGCGCCAACTCGGGGGCGAATCCGCGCCGGCATCCATCAGGCTGACTCCAGTCTAGTGGCGCCAAAGTTCAAAGCTCTTTGCTCGCTTGGTCGTCGTCGCATAATGATGATATCAATTCCACTTCTGCCATCCTCTCCCCCCTTTCCCTCCCCCCGAGGATTCGCTTCCTCCCCCTCGGAGGCTCTTACGCAAGCGTCGCCATCATCATCATCATCATCATCATCGTTGGCGTCGCTGGATTCGCCGGCGTCGCTGGTAGCAGTTATGTGTTATTATTTCCAGCGCCGCCTCCAAGACCATCCGGCCGAGAGGGGCGCCCCGCTTTTATGCAAAAGAATCGGCGCCACGTAGTTGTGAGCCGCTCGCCTCGGCGCGACACAAACGCAATTGGCCGCCCGCCGCCCGGCGCCCCCCAACTGCGGCTGACGTCTGACTGTGTTGGCGGCCAGCACTCGGGCCGCCGGAAGTGCGCGGATTCATTAGTCACGCCGGCCAATTAGCGCTCGCCAATTGGCCGGAAGTGGCGAGGTGCTGCGGTCACTGGGCGCTCGGAGTTGGTGGGCTCGCTCGGCCCGGGAGGAGTGGCTCCCCTCGTAGTCGTTGTTGTCGCCGGCAAAGGAGGAGGAGCCTCTGACAGCTCGTCGCCTCTGGAGCCGGGCGAGAAAATTGGATTTGTCTTGGTGAACCAGATAAGAATCCGCGAGTCAGATGCGGAATCAGTGAGGCCAGCGCAGATAAGACTCAGCGGGGGACGCAGTTGGGCGCGGCGACTAGACAAAAAGGGCGCAACTACCGATTGGGCCGGCCGATTGAGCAAATTGATTTTGGCTGCCGCTTTGCATACGCGGCCGCGGCCGCTGCCGCCGCTAGGTGCATGTGCGAGTTTATTGCCGGCTCGCCGCGTGGGAGTAACAAACTGGCGCCAGCCAGCCGATCGCATAGAGCTGGCTCGAGATGAGTTCAGTGGAGTTGAGTTGGGCTGCGCTGAGGGTCGAAAACTCAGCGGGGCACGCGGGCACCTAGCGACCCGGCCGGCTGGAAGGTTCGCGCGCCACCTCGGCTGGGCGCGCCCAACGAACCGGAGCGCCCTGACCGCAGGCGCGTCGGCCCCATTGAAGCGCCTGATTGGCCCCTCCGAGCGGCCACTTGACGGCCGCAGGTTAGTGCGGCCACTCAATTGGCGGACTCGCCGGCAGCCCCGAGAGTCGATTACAGCAACCTGTGATTCGCCGCCCGATGACACCTCGCGTTGGCCCGAAGTGGGCGCCGCTCGCACAGTTGTTTTGCCTCTAGTTGCCGGCGGCGGCGGCGGCGGCGACGGTGGCGTCAAAACAACGTGACCTGCCTGCCAAGGGAGGGGGCGCAGATTGGTGCGGTTGGCGGCGCAAAGTGGCCGCCGCCTCGGTGGTGAGCGGCCACCTGATTGGCGGCCGCGGCCAATCATCGGCCAGAGTTATACACGCGCTTGCCAGCCAGCTTGCCAGCCAGCTCGCCAGCCACAAGCGGCCGGCCGAGTTATTATTGTTTCCATCAGGCTGAAAAGCGAGCCAATCAAGTCTGTCAAGAAATCACAAAGCTGATTTCTCTTCTCGGCCCCTCGGCTGCTCCTCGGTGGCGATGCGGGCGCACTCGGCGCGTCTTAGAGTGTTTGGCCCTCTTGTTTCAATATCAATCTTCCGGCGGGCGCTCACTTGTGCGAGTCGCGCTCCTCGGCGGCGCCGGCGCCCAAATTAAATTGGAATTAATGCACTGGAGTGGGCAGTCGTGTTTGCTCGCCACCGCCTAGACAAACACAAGATATGACTCCGCTCACTTCCGGCGCCAAGTCCGTGAAGACAATTATTGATGATTGCCTCCGCTGAGTTATCGTCGCGGCGCTTCAATATCGCGCGCAAGTGGTTGGCGCCGCTCGCAGTCGTTGTGTTCTGCTGGGGGAGTTTACTTTGCACGTAAGCCGCCGACATCCGCGCGACGATTAAGGGCGCCCTTGTTTGTCCGCGGGGGCGAAAACAATACACAGTTCCGGCGCCCTGTTTGCTCAGGCGGCCACTCGAAGTCCACCTGGCGGCGGGAGCGCCTCTATAAGAGCCTCGACTCCGGCCACGCCCCCGACGCGAGGGGTTGGCCGGCCGGCCTGATTAGCGGGCACTTGATTGGCCGCTCTGGGCGGCGCCGACTTCCGTGCGAGTTAACTTGTAACTCATCTACATGCGGCGCCCACTTCCGGCGACTTGAGTGCGTCGATGCCGCGGCCGCAATCACCTGGCCGGCGAGAGGCGCAGCGTCCTTGTCGTCGCCGCCGCCGCCCACTGAAGCGGAATGACTATTCAATGAGCCACTTGAGGGAGCCGGCGCGCGCGTGCAGTTTAAATTGCAATTTAAACTCGCTCCCTCCGGCGCGCAAATTTCACTTTGATCGAGTGAGAGTTGCAATCAAAAGTCGTCGCTCACTCGGTCGTGTCGTCGGGCGCCGCGCGACAATTGACTTGGCCTGGCCACGCCCACCGCCGCCGCGGCAGCAGAAACAACAACAAGTCGCGCGATGGCCCAAATTGATTCATGTTTGTCCAGCCAAGCGGCCAGATTTGAGGCCCAGATAGCAGCCACACTGGCCACTGGCTGCTTAGCGAGCGGCGCCAAGCGAGCGAAAGTCGCCCGGCGACATCCTTAAAAGTGACTGCATGTGGCAGATTCGATTCAACTGGCCGAGTCGCTTGCTCTTTTTGCCGGCGGATGAGGAGGACACGACAACACGGCCGCTGGATGCTGGCCGCTGGTTGCTGGCCGCTGGTTGCTGGTCGCTGGTCGCTCGAGTGAAAGGCGAACGAGCAAAATTTGACAGCAAATGGATGGATGGGCCCCGGCGCCAGCTTACGTAACTGGGCGCGCCTTTGTGTCTCCATCGCCGAGCGCTTCGGCGGCGGCGGCGCTCTCAGTGGCTGGCGGCGGCACCGCCAGCCAGCCAGAGTTTAAACCTGAGGAGTCGGCTGGGCTCCCACTTCCGGCGCGCCGGGTCTGAGCGATTTTCGCGTCGTCGTCTTGGCAGTTGCGCCTCGGCGCTGGCTGGCTGTCACATGCTGGCTGGCTGGCTGGCTGGCTGGCTGACTGCCGCTACACTTCTATTCGGCGCCCCCCTCGCTCTAGCTCCTCCTCCGAGGGCTTCTAATCCATCACACGCTTTGTGTGTGCTCTCCGCGCGCCGGTTAATTTGGCCGGAGAGTCGCGCGCGCTGAGGTGCGCGGCGCCACTCGAGTGTCGCTAGGCGCCGGCCACTCAGCGCCAAGACAAGGAACGGAAGTGGCTAAGCCGCGCGAATCACAACAAAGGCTCACAATGGGGGAGGAAATCCGATAAATGCACTCCCAGCTACATAAACACACATTCTAATGAGCAGGTTGGCCCGCTCAGACCGCAAGCAGCAGCCGCCGCCGCCGCCGCCGCCGACGATGAGGATGAGGATGAGGAGCAGCAATGGGATGCCCGATTGATTGATCGCAAGTCAGGTGGTGGCGGCGGACGCCTTTGTGGGTCAATTGTCGGGCCGGCGCGCGCTTCCGGCCGAACGGCAAGTGTGGCGGCCCGCAAAAAGTGGCCGCCAAGAGAGCGGCTCGCGGCGGGCGCGCCAAGCGGCTCAATCAGCGCGGCTCGAGTGTCACCAGGATCGATTGGCACTCTTGCGTGCGAGTCAATCATTGAGGCAGCGCCGGCGCCGCCAGACGAGGAGCGGCAACGCGACACTCGGATGCGATCTCTCTATTCGAGTGACTATTAGTTTTTGCCGACCGACTCTGAAGCGCCGGGCAAAAACCACTAATTTGCGCCGCTATTTTGGGCGCCAAAAGCCGAGAGCCGCGAGGCCGGCGCCGCGCAGATTAGATCAGCCAGATAAGCGGCGCGCCACCTGAGCAGTCAATTGGAGGCTGCGCCCCACTTCCGCCGGTTCAATTTGTTTCGCCTGGCCGCGAGGCTGTGGCCTCAGCGCCAGCGCCAAGCGAACCAGCACCAGACTCAACCCACTCGGCCGGCACAATGGGACTCGCCGGGCAGAGTTAAACAAATAAACATTCAAACGGCCGGCTGGCTGCTAACTGGCGCCGGAAGTCGCCGTTTGTTTATGTAATCTAAGCGCAGGTAGCTCGGCCGCTCGCGGGTGGCCATGTCAGCGGCAGTGGCCGCCTTTGTTGTGTCATCATGACGGCGCCAGGAATTCCCGCGAGGATTCCAGCTCGCGCACACAATGAGCCACTTCCGACCGCAACTCGACTGCCTCCCCCGCCGGCCGCGGCGCCGCCCCCTCCGGCCGGCTCGGCTGGGCGGCTTTAAAGGGAGGATGGAGTTTGCTACAAACTAGCGCCACGCAATGGACCTAATCGTCAGCCGCCCGCTGGCTTAGGCGGCGGCTGCGGCGCCAACACCAGCGCCGACACCGACGGCGACAAAAGCCCACTCCGGCCGGTGATTGTCGCTGCGCACGCGAGCCCCGCGCCCGAGTTTCGCCCCGCAGAGGCGCCGCCACGCAGCGCCCCTCCGACTCCGGCGGCGGTGGCGTCGCACCAGACACAACAATTAGACTCTCGCCCACTCGAGTTGATGATGATGATTTTTGTCGCTTGTGCGGCCGCCGCCGCCGCCGCCGCCGCCGAACACACACATTATAAGAAACGTCGGCGGCGGGCGATAATGGTAATGAATTGACTCGCCGCGCGGGGGACGCAGCGGCTAATTGCGCCCCGGCGGCGGGGGGAGCGCGCACAGGCGCACATGTCGGCCGCGACTCGCCCCTATGCGCCGGCCGGCCGGTTAACGCGCGCGCATTCAATCTAGCTAATGTCTTGGTGGTCGGCGGCTTTGCTTTCTCGCGCCTCCGCTCGGGGCCGTCGCGCATCAGCTGGCCAGCGTCACTCTCCAGTGAGCAGCGCCGAGGCTCTGAAGTCCCGACCGGCTAGACAGGTGGACTCCTCCTCCTCGCGGTGGGAGCTCAATTTGTTTCGCGCTAAATGGAGCGCCCATCTCTGCGCCAGCGGCGGCGCGACGACGGCGCCGCAATTACAGTCGTAATCTCTCAATCTTCAGGAGGGCGGAAGCGGCGGCGGCGGCGTCGGCGGCGGCTGCTGCTGCTGTGGGGCTCCGAGTGGCCGCAACTCGCACGTATATGCCAGCCGGGCGCGCCAATCATGGATGTAAACAGGCCGCCGCCGCCGGAAGTGCCAAGTGGCCGGCTAGATCATCGGCGAACAGTTAGTTTGTTGCGCAACTCGGGGGCTCATTAACGTGGGGCGGCCGCCTCCTCCGCCTCCTCCGCCTCCTCCGCCTCCTCGAGCGACGGTGAGGGATGTTCTCGCGCCGCCTGGTTATCGCGCGCCCATCGCAAGATCGATCGGCGCGCCAGATTAGTGAGCGCCGGCGCCGCCGCAGCGAAATTCAGCTCGCGCGCCGCCGAGTCCAATCAGGAGGATGGCTCGCCACTTCCGGCGCCCAAGACCGCCGCTCACCTGCGACTATTCATCGGCTTGTTTGCTCTGGTCGGCCGCTCGGTCGGCGGGCTTAGGGGGGTGGGCGCGCTGATCCCGCGGATACACTCGCCTGGCGCCAGCGCGAGCAGCTCGTCTGCATGCGCATGCGAACGAATCGCGCGCGCCAAAGCCCTTGGGGTGCCCTTGGTTAGTTTAGAGGAATCCGCCGGCCGAGGCGAGGCGAACAGCCAAACAAAAAGCGCGCGCCTCGCCGGCCGCCGACTTGGGCCCATTTAAATTCAATTCAATGAAGCGTTCAGTTTGGTTTGGCCGCCGGAAGGAGAGGAAGGCAATTCGTTGGCTTGTCGTCGTGGTTGTATCAAATTGAATTCCTTTCTATTTGCAGCGGCGCCACGCCGAGCTGCCTGGCTGGCGGCCGGCTCGACCGCCACGATGACAGCCGCGACTCGGAGGCGGCGCCACGAAAATTGAGCCGCGACATTTTCAATTGCCGGCGCCGCAGCAGCCGCAACTAGGATTTCCAGCGCCGGCCACTTTCGCGGAGGCGAGTCGATTTGTCATTGGCTTCCGTTTGACTGCCAGACAAATCGGGGCTCAATCGGCCGCTTTGTGTCCAAATACAAGACAACGCCGCCACCGACGATGACGACGACAACCAGCAACACATTGCGCAGCGTCGGTGCGAAACTTCCGCCGGTCAGCTGGGCAGCTCACGCCGACCAGTTAAGCCACCCAAAGCGCCGGAAGTGGCGGGTGCCTGAGTGGCGCAACGCTAACCTGGGATCGCTTACCTGGCCGCAAATCCGCAGACTCCGGGCGAATTTTAGACGAGATGATGGAGGAGGCGGCGGCGGCGGCCAGTGGTGGCCGAATATGCAGGCGTCGCCGCGAGTGAACTTGGGCTCCGTCGCGAGGCGGCCGCCTCAACAAGTCGCGGCCTTCGCGCGGGGAATAGAGCGCAAATTGGAAAACAAATTATGTACATAAGAGCTGCCTGCCGGCCCCAATTACACGATTGAACTTTCAGCGCGCGAAACTTGAATTCTCATTCCTCGAGACTCTCGAGAGTCGACGGTCGACCGTCGACTGAGGGAGGGGGGCCTCAGAGATTGTTGGGGGGCGAAGCAAATCGATCGATTTGTTAGCGCTTCCAGTATGTGTGTGTGTATGTGTGTGTGTGTGCTCGTGTGTGTGTGTGTGTAATTTGCCGTCTAGCCGACATCGTGAATTTTGCTTTTAGCCGCCTCCTTGGCCCATTAGATTCGCCGGCCTCCAGAATTGCGCAATTCCGGGAGGGGCCGAAAGATTGTAAATTTTACCTGCCTTTTTATTATATTGAACTCGGCGGGCGCGTTAACATTCTTCTTACTCTCCGCGCGCCGGCCAGTCGCTCGTTGTGTCGGCGGCGGCGGTGATATTAACGATTTCGGCCGTCGGCCGGCAAGCTCGCCCCGGCGCGGCCGCACACAATGTGCAATGAGGGAAACCATTCCAAGATGGACGTGCTCATCGCGTTTAGTGCTCCCCTCCCCTCACCTGGCCGAGTCTACCTGTGTCTCGTCTAGCGCCGCCGCCGCCGCTCGTTGCGGACGGAGGATAAAGACTAACTAACAAATTGCACCAGATCGATTGGATTGGCCGGCAAAGAACAAATTGCATTGTGTTCGGCGGCCGGAGCTCGTGCACCTGCACTACAAAGCGCATGAATAGATTCAATTCAAACCACTTTGTGCGATTGGATTCACGCACCGGCCGCCTAGCGGCCGGCGCGCCGCTCCATCGGGCCCGCCGCTAACGAGTGGCCCATCGGCGCCGGAAGTGGCGCTGACCCCCCACAAAGTTGAGAGATGAACACACACAAACACACACACTTGAGCTCGATTATGTACACGCCATTGGAAAAAGGGCGACTCACTTGGGGTTCATCATCAGGCGGCGGCGGCGGCGGTGGCTGGTCGGATGCTTCGGCCGCTCCGGCGGGAACAATATTTTCCACGCCCTCGCGGCGCCGCCTGGCGGAGTGGGCGGCGGCGCCCGCACGAGAGAAACGCATCATGTCCGAGCGGCGCGTCGCACACCTGTGAGCGCCGCAGCGAAAGCGAGAGGCGAACGCCGAGACAAATGCAAAAAGCAAATAGCTAATCTAATCTAATAATCCCAATCACCACCTCGAACACACACACACACGGACGCCCGCAACAAACCGAACCCAACCGAACCGAGCAGCTGATTGCAGTTTCCTCCTGGCCAATGCGCAAATCGTCGACTACCCCATCGTCTACTGCAGCGAGAGCTTCTGCAAGATTTCCGGCTACAACCGGGCGGAAGTGATGCAAAAGTCCTGTCGCTGCAGCTTCATGTACGGCGAGCTGACTGATAAGCAAACGATTAGCCAAGTGGAGCAAAACTTGGATAACCACTCGATGGATCACTTTGAGATTTTGCTTTACAAGAAATCTGGCCACAAACACGTGAGTATCCGCCCGCCCGCCTACCCGCTAATTATTATCGCGGCTAGACTAAATATTCACCCCGCTAATGAGATTAAATCTGGTGGGGGCGCCACTTCCGGCGGCGGCAATGCGCCGCTCGGGGGCTAATTGAGTGTGTTGGTGTTCCGCCGAGAGCCATAGATCACCGGCAACAACAACATCGCTTAACTTAAGCCGGCTTAGGACTGCCGATGGACTTACACGCCGCCCGCGCCCATATCGCGCGGCACTTGAGGCGCCGGCCACCACCGCCGCCAGTTAATTGATGCAATGAAGAGTCCACTTGGCCAGCCCGCCACTTCCGGCGCTTTGAGCTGGCCGATTGATTGTGCGCCACTCGAACTTTGGTGTCTCGGCAGCGGCGGCGGCGGCGCCGCCACCACCAGCGACAACAATGACAACAGCCTAATCGTCATTCATCATCATCATCATCATGCTGGTCGCCGTCGTCGTCGTCGTCGTGCTGGTGGTCCTCCTCGTCGCCATAATTCACGGCGAGTCGAATGCGAGCGCCACTTTGGTATTCAAATTTGGGCGTCTCGATTATGCGAATGAGCTGGCGACCAGCAGCGCCAAGTCAGGTGGGACGAGGAGTGGCGCCAAATTCAAACTTCGGGTTGGGGCCACTCGCTCGCTGGTCCGGCGTACGTGAACTGAATAAGTGGCCGCGCTTTCCCGAGTCTCAGCGCCGAGTCGGAACTGCAAAGTCCCGACTCCGAAGTGGGCGCAAGAAGGAGGAGGAGGAGGAGGAAACCTTTTCTCTCCTCACTTCACAAGTGTCAATTGGACGACGACGACGAGACGTCAAGTTGCTTTTCGGGCTTGTGGTCACTTTTTTCGGTTTCAGGTTTGGCGCTGGCGGCACAATTGACGCAAAGTAAACCAAATTGCCTCTTAGCTCTGGCGGCGGCCAGCTCGCCCGAGTTCGGTCGTAAATTTGGCGCACACAGGCGCCCGCCCGCCCGGCCGACGACGATACGTAAGCGGGCCTCTACGTGCACTATGGCGCCCGCGACGCGCCGATGAGGATTGCAAATTCATTACGCACCGACAAGCACTTGTGTGTCGCCGGCGCCAATTGTGTCGGCGGCGGGCGCTTTTATATAAGAGAATGGCGCCTCCATTTCGCCTGTCGCACACTTCAAAACCATAACGACACAATTGTGTTACGCAATTTACTCTTCAAATCGTTCGTTGGTTCGCTCGCTCGCCGGCCCAAATTGGCGAGCTCAACTCTGTGAGCGATTTTTCATGGCGACCGAACGGGAGGAAGACTTAGCAAGTCGTCGTCGGTGGCGACGTCGCCAGCCTCACCAGCGACAACAACTTGACGACTCGCCGACTCCACAAAGACTTTGGCTCCCCGCGATCCTCAATGGCCTTTCAATGGGCGCGCGATCGAAGACGACTTAAGCCGGCCCCTCAGGTGAGCTTCGGCTTGTTAACAGGACGGCGCCCATCAGTGCGGCCGAATTCCGTCCGCCCGCCTGACGAGCAAACGTCAAATCGAAAGTTAAATCTTTTGTGTGTGTTCTTCCCTTTGCGATGACATTGAGCTTGACGGCGGCGGCGGCGGCGCCACCAGAAGCCACAAAAGTTTTCTCCTCCAAATTGGATGGGTCGCCACTTCCGGCGCATTTGGGCCAAAGCAACTCCGAGTGGACTGGATAATAACTCAGCTCCTCGCCGAGGCGAAGACAAAACTCCATTGCGCCTCCGTTACATCATCATCATGGTCGTCGTGGTTGTTCTCCCTCCAAACTGCTGCCAGCGACGGAAATAGACTGACGATTTAAAGCAGGCTTTTAACTTGGCCCGGAGTCGCGCCCACCGCAGCCGCGAGGGCGACGACTCCGAGGAGCCGCTTGTGCGCTCACTCGGACGACGTGTCCACTTGTGCGAGCGCCTTCCGCCGGGTGCATCAATCAAAGGCGCCCCAGCCTCTGGGGGTCGCGACAAGAGCCCTCCGCTCGGAGTAACAAGTCGCCGGCTCCAGTTGGCCGGAAGTGGCGACCCGGAGGACTCGCTCGGCCGCCCGATGCGGGCAGCCGATAATTAGGGAGGTCAGGCGCGCGCGCGTGGGGCGCCGCCTCTTGGCGGCCGCGCGCGCCACCCAAATCCCCCTGAGCCTCTAATGGCTTCACGTAGCCAAAGAGTTGCTCCAGTTCCGGGAGTTAGAGCTCAACTGCTCGAGCGCCTACCTGCGAAAGTCACGTGAGCGAGTTAATTCTCTCCCATGTGTGTGTGTGTAAGTTTTAATTTCGCTTACGTTTTAATCGCTCGCCTGGTCGCCTAGTCGCCGAGTCTTCCGCCCGCCCATCCGCCCGGTCGGCCAACTTAATTTGAGCCCGGCCACGCCCACGGGCGCTCATTTGCGCGCTCGGCTCGGATTTCTCGCGAGTCTCCACTCGAGTGCGCGCCACAGACTGGCGGCCGGAAGTGGCGGCCAGCAAAAGAATCTCAACGCCGCCGCTGGGCGTCACGTAGCTGGCCGGCCGGCGAGGCGCATTCAAATGTCGTGCCACTTCCGCTGGCTGCCACTTCTGGCGCCAATTTGGGTCATTGACGATTGGCGGCGGCGGCGGCGGCGGGGCCAGCAGCGGCAAAACAAACTAACCACTTTGGCGGCGCCCCCACTGCAGCTCAAAAATATTTGGAGCGAAACATATAATTATGAATCTAGATCACCTGGGCGCGCTAATTGCAGCCGGCTCAACGTGCGCCGGAAGTGGCGGCCTCGCCGAGCGCACACAAATTGGCCGCCGCCGCCACTCAGTCTTGCGCAACGCCTCGCCTCGCCTCGCCCCTCCGCCGCCCAGGTGAGCGGCCATCAATCAATCGGCGCTCGCTTGCTCGCGCGCGCCAACCGCCCATCAAGCGGCGCCTCTTCCTGTTGAGGCCCCACCGGCTGCAATCATCGAAATCTCGAGGCGCGCCCGCGGCTCTCTGGCCGGAGTGGCTCGGCGGAATCATCAAGTGGCGGCTCGGCTCGGCGCGGCGCACAGCGTGACACTGGCCTCCGCCGGCGCTGCCATGATAGCGCGCGAGTTTCAAATTGTCAACCAGCCCCCAGGCGCCGCGCCGACTTAGGCGGCCGCCAGACACTCGGCCGGCCGGAGTCTAGAGTCTCGCGCAAAGCCAGTGGCCATTCGGGATGAGCTCGAGTCTGTTTTGAAATTTAAATTCGCCTCTGTTTGCCCTCGGCTGGCCTCGAGTCTCGCCGTGTTGTGTCCAATCAGAAGCTCGGCGCTACGTGACGAGCGGCGACGGCGGCCCCAAAGTCGGCCGGCGGAAGTTGCGCTGCTTTACGATTATGTAACCAACTGAAAGTGTTAGTTTTCCGCCGAGTCGCTCGTGCGCTCGACGCCGGAAAACCAAACAAAAATCGGGCAAATTATTTAAGGTTCACAATTTCGTGCTTATACACAAACTCGCTCGTCTGTTTGTCCTTCTCCCGATGATGAGGTCAGCTCTGCAGGGAGGTGGGGGGAGGTTGAGTTTCTCGCCCCCCCCCCCTCGGCCTTGCATGTGGGTGTTCCGCTCGTCTGCATGTTTGCCGCGATGATGATGGCGCCGGTGATTGTGATTGTCCAATCAATCAAGTGCTGCGCCCCAGCGCGGCTATTTCGGGACGACTTACGCGATCAGACTCGGATGAACTAACCTCCACGATTTAAACTCCTCCCTCCTCTCGGATCGGCCGGAAATGGACCAAACAGGCCATCCAATTTGGTTACTCCTCCACATAGCGCCAATCAAGAACGAGAAGAATATTGTTGTTTTGTTTCTGTTAACCTTTCGTGATATTACCGCCCTTAAAAACCCAATCGAAGATGATTCCAGCAAAAATCTAAGCAAATTTGCCCGCTTGGCTCGGACGGTAACCCGCTCGCGTTCGGCCCTATCGACCCAAATCTCGTCCAATTTACCCGTAATAAAAGCGCAAGAATCCACCATTAGGCAATCACATTTTGGTCACGTGAGTATGGTTCGCTTTCGGCGGTTCTGGGGGTTTCGCACCCATCGTACGCCATCGTTCGCCATCGTACAGCCCATTCGACTAACCAATCATGCGTCCACCAAACCGAAGTTTATGACCCTCAATCCAGAGATTTTACCTCAATACAGACAAGAGGCGCCCAAAACGCCGCCACACATACTGCTGCACTATTGTGCGTTCAAAGCCATTTGGGACTGGATAATTCTCATATTAACCTTCTACACGGCCATTATGGTTCCGTATAATGTAGCCTTCCGCAACAAGACGACCGAGGACCGAATGCTGCTCATAGTGGACAGGTGAGTTGGCGAAAAGGCCGCGAGCATGCATTAGCCATTAGCCATCAGCGTTCGGCGCTCGGCGCTCGGCGTTCGGCTTTCGGTCATCAGCTATCAGCTCTCGGCAAGCAACTAACTCCCTCCACTCCAAATGATAATCAATTAGCGTGGTGGACGTTGTGTTTGCCATCGATATTTTGCTCAACTTCCACACCACTTTCGTGGGGCCCGGCGGCGAGGTCGTCTCTGACCCGGCGATAATTAAGCGAAATTATGTTAAAACTTGGTTTGTGATCGACCTGCTCTCCTGTTTGCCTTACGACGTGTTCAATGCGTTCGGCGCCGACGACGTAAGTAGTGGCCACATCCTCCACGAGTGAAGCCCAAGGTCAGGCTCACCGAGTCGCCCGCCAACTGACCCTCCCGTGCACCCACTCGCAACCAACCACCCAAACAGCAACAAGGCATCGGCTCGCTCTTCAGCGCCCTCAAGGTGGTGCGCCTCCTGCGGCTGGGCCGGGTAGTGCGCAAGGTGGACAGGTACATCGAGTACGGAACCATGATGCTCATCCTGCTCATCTGCTTCTACATGATCGTGGCCCACTGGCTGGCCTGCATCTGGTACCACATCGGCCGCTCGGACGCGGAGAATGGACTTCGCCACAGTTGGCTGTGGAAGTTGGGAAATGTGACACAGGTGAGTGTGTTTGCCAGAATTACATGCTCTTTTAACGGCCGGCGGCGGCGGGGAAACACTAATGACGTCCGGCCGCTCCGAATGTCATCATCGACTCCCTTTATGCACCCGCAACAACGACGCGGA
The DNA here is from genome assembly GCF_043159265.1 of Tasmannia lanceolata. NCBI lineage: Eukaryota > Viridiplantae > Streptophyta > Magnoliopsida > Canellales > Winteraceae > Tasmannia > Tasmannia lanceolata. The sequence continues at coordinate 6,638 of NW_027519918.1, read as the reverse complement.
CGTGGCCGCTGCTACCATCGACAGCGACAGCGGCGGCGGAAACGACGACAACGACATCATAATCACTGACACACACACCCCCCTCGTCACACCGCCAGGCCCCGTTCGAGCCCATAAACAGGAGCATGACATTCCCGCGCGAATTAGTGGGCGGCCCCAACAAATGGACGATGTACATATCGGCGCTCTACTTCACCATGACCTGCATGACCAGCGTGGGCTTCGGCAACGTGTCGCCCGAGACGGACAACGAGAAAATGTTCACCATTATCATGATGATAATTGGAGGTAAGTTTCGCTGGAAGTGGCGGCGCGCAAAGATTGCGCCCATTCGAGACACCTGTGCCGGCTTAATGTATGATGGCTGACGTCCGATGTTCGATGTTCGATGTTCGACGTCCGATGTCCGATGTACTACCAACTGACTCACTCTCTCGTCAACCTTTTCCCTCACACCGCAGCTTACTGTACGCAACCATTTTCGGACACGTCACCACCATCATACAACAAATGATGTCCGCCACAGCCAGGTACCACGAAATGCTTAACAACGTGCGCGAGTTCATGAAGCTCCACGAGGTGCCCAACGCCCTGCGCGAACGAGTCATGGACTACGTGGTGAGCACCTGGGCCATGACCAAGGGCATCGACTCCAAGAAGGTGCTCTCCTATGTGCCCAAGGACATGAACGCCGACATTTGCGTCCACCTCAACCGCAAGGTGTTCAACGAGCATCCCGCCTTCCGGCTGGCCAGCGACGGGTGTCTCCGCGCGCTCGCCACCGAGTTCGTCATGGACCACAGCGCGCCCGGCGACCTTCTCTACCACGTGGGCGAGGTGATAGAGTCGCTCTGCTTCGTGGTGAGCGGCTCCCTGGAGGTCATCCAGGACGAGGAGGTGGTGGCCATCCTGGGCAAGGGCGACGTGTTCGGCGACGCCTTCTGCTCTACCCCGAGCCCGAGGGCAAGGACAACAGCCAGATGCCCGAGTACACCTCGACGGCCAACGTGCGCGCGCTTACCTATTGTGATTTGCATGCGATTAAACGCGAGGGCCTCATGCGGGTCCTCAACTCGCACCGCCAATTTAGGACCTCCTTTTCGAATCGCCTGGTGCTCACCTACAACTTGCGCAACAGGGTAAGTCCTTATCTGAACTGGCCGCGCCCATTTGACTCGCCCGCCCAGCCGCACCAACTACCCGCCCAAAACCTCAAACCCCGAACCCCAAACCGCAGATCATCTTCCGCAAGGTGGCAGACCTGAAGCACGAGCAGGAACTCGACGAGATGCAACAGAACCAGCCGCAGCAAGAGTTCAGCCAGGACCACATAGTGAGACGCCTGATTTCCAAGTTCAGGAAGCCCTCCGATGCGGGCGCCATCGGCCTGCCCGCCCAGTCGGGCTCCTCCAACACACTCCAGGTGCCGCAGGCGGGCCACGGCGGCCCGCCCACCATTCCAACCGTCAGCGGCTCGCTCGCCGACCAGCCCGTCCCCTCCGGCGCCGAGGTGGGCGGTTCAACGGCGGCGGGCTCCTCCGCGGCCGGCTCGCAGGGCCAAGGCGGGTCCGGCACCACCTGTAGCGTGGTGCCCAGCATCGCGCGCTCCCTGGCGGGCAAACAGAGCCGCTGGTCCCAGCTGGTCGCCTCGGCGGCGGCGGGCGCCGCCAGCAAACCCACGCCCCACCACCAGCGCGGGCACCTCCTCCGGGGCGGGGCGGGCCAGGGCCACCACGCCCTCTCGAGCACCAGGTCCCTCCTGGACATTGGCCAGGCGGACCCGCACGGCGAGTCCAGCTCCAATCGCTCCTCGGCCGACGGCCGCGACGACGAGGTGGACGAGAACTACTTCCGGCCGGGCGGCAAGGGCCACCAGGCGCTGCTCGACAACATGGACAAGAGGTGAGTTGACCCTCGGGGTTCGCTCCGCACGGCGACCTTGAGCTTGGTGCTAACCATTCGACTCTCTTCGCCACTAAAAACTCCGGCTAGACCATCCAGTGGAGGCTCCTACCAAGGCGCTCGCGGTTTGGATCAGCTGTCGTCGCCCATGCGCAGCCGGGTGGAGATCGTCGCCCGGAAGTCGGACCACATTTGCGTGGTACGCGACGTGCCCGACACGCGCGGCTCCTGGTACTCGCGCCAGCAGTCCCAGTACTCGGCCGGCGGCGGCTCCATCGACCTGCCCGCGCCGCCGCTGGCCATCCAGCAGGCGGCCACGCCCTCCACCTCGGCGGGCTCAACCCAGGCGGCGGCGGCGGCTGCAGCGGCGCCCGCCAAGCCGAGCTTCGCGGCTCTGTTCGGCCGGCACCCGGCCATCAAGGAGGAGCCCACGACGCCGGGCGGCACCGTGACCAGCGAGACGCCGCCGCCCACCGGCGGCCTGGGCATGGCGGGCAAGCGGTCGCCCCTGAAGCTGCACGGTTCGGTCAGCGGGGCGGCCAGCCCCACAGTCCCGCAGGCGGCCGCTGTCGGCGCCTCTAGCGACCAGATGAACCAGATCATCGCGCTGCTCAACGAGCTCAAGAGCGACCTCAAGAAGGACATCGGCCAGCTGGGCCGGCGCGTCGACTCGGTGGACGCCAGCGTGGCGGCCGTCACGCAGAGTGTCGCCCGGCTGGACGCCACGCCCTCCTCGAGGGGCGAGCAGCGGGCAACAAGTGGCAGTCGGTCGGCGCGAATCGAGACGACGCAGCGAGCCGCGCCGCCGGCGAGTCAAGAGCCGACGAGCGCCAAGACCAGGAAACCGGTGCCAAGCGAGTCGCTAGCTCCGAGCGACGCGGCGACTACGGCGGCCTCGGCGGCCACTCAAGACTCGGAGAAGTCGCACTCGCGCGAGAGGTCAAAGTCGCCGGGCGGAAGTCGGAGGCACAAGCACCACCACCACCACCACCACCACAGGAAGGCGTCACACTCGACGCCCGTGCCCACGCCCAGCGCCAGCCAGAGCGACCTGACGAAGCCGCCGCCGGCCTCGATAGCAGCAGTAGCAACAGGTGAGCCCAAGTCGGCTCGAGTGATACAACAGCCAGCGGCCACCTCAATCACAATGCCAAGCCACACAATTACATTGCCAATCACACAAACAGTCGCCAGCTCGACCTCGACGCCAACTACCTCAGCGTCGGCGGCGGCAACTCGACCGGCGGCCCCCGCGGCCATCGGCCAGAGCAGGTCCATGGAGCAGAGCGACGACGACCAAGATGCCACCAGCAAGCTGTGACCTTCACTGACCACACACACCAAGAAACGTCCTTCAACTTGATGGGATTTACTTCTAGTACCACCACTATCACGAATTGGGATAACGAGAAACAACAACAGATTTTAAGCTTTACACTTTTGGCCGTTTTTTGAGGGCGGCAAATGATTATACACTTTGATAGAAGAAGCGTATATTTACATGTAAGACACACAGACACATCGATTATTGTTATCATCAACACTGAAAATAAATGTATTACCCATTTTTACACCCATTCAACTCTAATGCTGGGTCTTCGTTACGTTCAATTCGTTCGTGAAGATTCCAATTAACCTTTCGAAGCCCCTCAGTGTAAGGGAGGGGCGGAAGGAGTGCCTCCACTATCAGTACCTGCCGGCTCAACCATAGGGCGTCGGAGGGTACTCTGAATTCCGCGGGAAATTCCCTTGAAAAATGAGGCAAATCGGAGAATTTGAGGGTATGGGCAGTCCTGGCTGCGCAGAAGTGTTCCAAAAAAATATGCTTCTGCGCATGCCTCTTCCGAAATTCCCCCGCCGCCACCGGAAACCACTTATGGGCACCCTGGACCTTCTGGGGGCTCTTTCGAGTAAATTGACGGGTGAATCCGCACGAGAAACGCTGCAGCAGTGCAACGCGCACGGTAATTGCGCTGTGCGACGCTTAGTTTCGTGGAAAAGAATCACTTTCCTGAGAGTAACCAGTGCGACGCCACCCGAATCTCTAGATGCCGAATTCCGGCGCCGTGAACTCGCATTGCGTTTCTGTGCTAGCTGTGAGGTGATTCAAAGTTGTGCAATTTGTGGTCTAGGCTGTACGCAATATTCTGCGAAAATTTGGTTGAAAAATGATGAATACAGCCGAAACTATGCGAGTTTGTATCAAATTGACCCTTAAAACGCGTTTTTGAGCCAATCGGAGACGATTGCGGGTGTCAAAAAGTGTCTCTGACGTCGGGTGTAGATTTTGAAAAATTGCGTAAATTAGTGCGCATGGCTATGGCGTTTAGTGCAGTAAATGCGCACTAATATATGAAAACTGGTCCTGCAGTTACGTGACACACTGCGTACATTCCTATGGCGAATATTAGTGCTAAACAGCTCGGACTTGGTCGGATTTTGACATTGAAATTTCACACATTGCTACATCTGAGTCTATTTCAGGTGACGTCATCGAAGAATTTCAAATTTTGATGTTATTTCGAAGGTCAAGGGGGCTCTGAAGGGAGCAAACCTCTAACTTCGCGCTCCATTCTCGTTAGTAATTTGAGCTTTGTTTCAATCAACTTTCGCATCAATGTTCTGACTGCCATTAACAGCATATTTGCTCGGAGTTTCATGAGATTTTGACTATCGGTTCGGAACTTATGGGCTTCCGGCAGTTCGCCGACACAAATCTGGTCTACTTTCGATAGGTGTTCACCGTTCCGGTACCGCTGGTCGGAAAATTGTGAATTCTCCCTCAAGTGTTCTGGCCATGATAACATTGCGTTTGACGTCGGCAGATGCGGATTTCAACTCCATCTTGAAGGTCAAACGAGGCTCTGAAGGTCTAGTTTTGTCAACTTCGAGCCTCTGTATCAATGAGATGCGATAACCCATCAAAATTTCCTTTCCATCAATGTTCACATAGTGAGTCGCGGTTCGATAGTGGAAGTTTCATGACACTCTGAGGATGAGTCCGGAAAATATGGACATCCGGCATTTCGGGGTCGCAAAATTGGCCAAGTGTCGTTAGGTATCCACCATTTTAGCCACGGTCGCAAAAGACTATGAAACTCGGCCCAGATGAGCTGTGAAAACTGATGATGAGTCTGGTGCAAAAAAAATTCATCTCCGATATCATCTTCAGGGTCAAATAGGCCCCAGAAGGTTGACCTCTATGCTAGGTCAATGCACACTCAAACCAGGAATCTCACGAGTAATCGCCATAGCCGCACGCAATTTCTGCGAATTAACGAAATCTATACCTGACGTGAGAGAAACTTTTTGACACCCGCAATCGTCTCGATTGGTTCAAGAATGCGCTTTGAGGGGTCAATTTGATACAAACTCGCATAGTTTCGGCTGCAGGAATGTTTTTTTATCAAATTTTCGCAAAGTATTGCGTACAGCCTAGACCACAAATTGCACAAGTTTGAATCTCTTCGCAGCTACTACAGAAACGCAACGCGAGTTCATAGCTCCGGTATTCGGCATCTAGAGATTCGGGCAGCTTCGCAACGGGTACTCTTTCAAAAATGATTCTTTTACATGAAACTGAGCGTCGCACAGCGCAATCACAGTGCGCGTTGCTCTACTGTCGCGCTTCTCGTGCGGTTCCACCGTCAAAATACCCAAAAGAGCCTCAGGAAGGTCCAGAGCACTCAAAAGTGGTTTCCGGTGGCGACGGAATGATCCTGGCAAGGTCATGCGCAGAACAATGTTTTTTGGAACGGTTCTGCGCAGCCTATGGGGATTTAACACGGAAAATCGAGCCAGTCCAAACGCCGATTTCCTGCAGGTAAAATCTCGAATAGATTTTGGTCAAGTCCTTTGACCCGCAGCTTCGTCCACCGCCGGCAAACTTGTTGTCGGGTACCCTGGACCACCTATTCAGGGACTCAGTGCCAAGCCACTCAACGAGTTTCTTTCGGTTTCTTGGCTGAACCCGATTGTCACTGTATGATGAATTTTAGCATGAAGATGAAGTAGGAATCAAAAGTTTCTTGCATAAGGCGCAACAACATTGATAACGGCACTCCTCAGAGAAGTTTCATAATTTTGCCATGATCATGGTTGCACCGGTGGGCGTCTATCAAAATTTGACCATTTTTGTGCCCGCAAACTGCCGATGCTTAATAACTCCGAAGATCGCCCAAAAAATCTGGCATAAATTCGACAAGATAGACTATGGATGACCATCTAGACACTGATGCAAGAATTGGATTGTTCAAACTTGGAACCTCGGTGATACTGAGGGGCGAAGTTCGACATTTGTAACATTCGGAGCATCATTTGACTTCCAAGATGTAACTGAAATGAAGATTTTTCAGCGTCAATCTCTGTGATAGGCATGAGGATGGCTCTGTATGAATTTTCATTGATATCATATGACGACTGCCAGGATGATTCACATCCCTTTCTGCCATAGGAATGTACGCAGTGTGTCACGTAACTGCAGGACCAGTTTTCATATATTAGTGCGCATTTACTGCACTAAACGCCATAGCCATGCGCACTAATTTACGCAATTTTTCAAAATCTACACCCGACGTCAGAGACACTTTTTGACACCCGCAATCGTCTCCGATTGGCTCAAAAACGCGTTTTAAGGGGTCAATTTGATACAAACTCGCATAGTTTCGGCTGTATTCATCATTTTTCAACCAAATTTTCGCAGAATATTGCGTACAGCCTAGACCACAAATTGCACA
>NW_027519917.1:22500-25000 GCF_043159265.1 Tasmannia lanceolata | reverse complement strand
ATACGTAATCGATCGAAGACTACTTGAAAACGGTGCTTCTGTTCAGAAACGAAATGTTCCAAATGTTCCTGGAAGTTCTTGCTCCCATTGGACCATTTGTATCTATATGCATCAGGATCCCGATTCATGGATCTCTCGGTTCGAGAAATAAGAGGATCGAACCATTTCTTCTGACTCTTTTTCAAATTCGATAAATGTGGGTTGATCGTATATTTGATTATAGTTAGATGATTCAGAGTATCATTTCCTATTTGATCCCTTTGAATTCCATATTCAAAGTTGCGATCGGATCTATTCATTAAAAAGAATCGATTCGATACATTTCTTATGTACCCATAGGTGCTATATTGGATTTGAATCCAATTTCGGATCAATCTATATTGATTGACCGCCTCCATTATGTTGTTGCTAGCAAATACCACTATTTTGGGTTTTGGATCTTCCAAATCATTCCCGCAGGAGATCCGGACCGATTTTTTTCTGATCCTTCGATAAAAAGATTCATTCTCTTCATAAAAAATAGGAGGTAGAACCAATAAAGATTTCTTTTTCGATTCATCCCTGGAGTTGAATACCTCATTCAAGAATTTTTTTTGATCCAATCCGTAGGAATCAATAGAAAAGGCAAATCCCTTATGATACACCAGATCCGGCTCGGTTATTGATAGAGTGAATAGATCCGCCATTTCTTGAAATCTCTCTTCTGATTCAAAATCGTGGTGTAACGTGTATCCCCCTTTGTTCCGGTCATGGAATAGATGAAATAAATCAAAAAATGGATTTTTGTTCAAGAATGAAATCTTATTGGAACTGTCCATATCCGGTTCATCCTTCGGAACCATAGCACATCCCGGATCTAATGAAATAGGATGAATTGAGACGGTATTTTGTAAATACGTAATTATCTTGAATATATCAACCATTTCTTTATTTTCCGATCGCCTGGATCGGACAAAAGAAACATCTTGTTGTTTCTTCAACAATTTCTGATCTCTAGTGGACCTCTCAGTAGGATTCGAACCCAGATTAAGTTCTGACCCTCTGTCAGAGAAAAAAGAACGAATTGATCTTGTAGGATTCCCAAGAAATTCGTCGATTTCTTCCGGAAGCAGATGATTATTCATCTGCTTCTCACGTTCCGTGAATAGCCGGGACATTGAGGAATATCCAGAAAGGCATTTCGGGAATCGATCTGATTCTATCTCTGTTCGTTCCGTTTGAAGAAAGGAAGGATCCCAAAGAATCGATCTTTCTTTTAGTTGCTGAATCTCTGTTTGATTGATCAATGTGTGATATTCCGAATCCTCATTACTAATGGAATCGAAATGATCTCTGGATTGATCAGAAGATCCTTTCAATTGGCTAGAATCCGTTACTTGAACGAAAATAGATCTTGTGGAATCATATTGAATATTTGACGATACATTCTGTACCTTGCTAAAAAACCGATCCTTGTTTACCAACCACACATTGTCTAACCAAATCAAATTCTCTCTCGATACCTTCCTCAAAAAATCCGATTCGTGCTGATTCTTCCCCCAACTAACGAAGAGATCTTGGCGGAATTGCCACATATGAAATTGAGCACAATTTTGTAAAGAAATACCCCACTTGTTTCTCGAGAAGAGATGGGAAACATGCTCAATATCATTTGATTGAATAGTTGCCTCAGCTCCTTGTTGTTTGAAGAAACCCTCCACTTCAATTGGTCTTTTTTCACGAAAAGCAGACATGAGATAACAAATCAAGTGTTTCACTAAGATTTCGAATAGCTGTCCCGAATTCAAGTTGATTATGTTTCGCTTCTTCCTCGGAGAAAGACGATCAAAGAATTCCCGATCATGGTCCTTGCGGATCGGATCATCCGTATAGGATACAAAAAGAAACTCCAGATATTTTATATCTTTCTCTCTGAATGAGATCTCAATTTCAGCTACGGTTTCATTAGATATCTTACAACTAGAATCCCTCTTTTTTACGATCCGGTTCCTCCACCACCGCGAACCCCAGTTAGATTCAGGCATGATACACTTTTGAGTTATTGGGAGAACCCAAGTACTCTCTTTCGGATCCATGAAACAACTCTCAGAGATCTTTTTCCCTTTTGGAAGATACAGGAGCGAAACAATCAACCTATTGATATTGGAAGACCAAAAAGATTCTTCCAATGTATCATTTCTGGGTCCAATGGAATTCATAGGTATAGGAAGAATAGGTATAGGAAGAAGCCCCATCAAATAGAGATTTTTTCTTTCGACCATATTTCGATTGTTAATACGATATATAAGGACCGCTACTACAAGCAGTACTACACCTTTGATCGTGAAATATCGATTGCTTGTTGAACCCTGTGAATCACGTGAAAGTAGGATACTCCAAATTCGGGGGTCAAAGAGTTTCATAAAACGTTCTTGGTGGAAAAAAATGTGAGTGAAAGATCCCACTGAATCGAATTTGGTCCATGAATCTAAGAAATAGTGAGAATTCTTGATCTCTCTCA
>NW_027519917.1:12500-20000 GCF_043159265.1 Tasmannia lanceolata | reverse complement strand
GTCTTTCTTACTTTCTTTCATACTGAGATACATGGACATACAATACCAATAAAGTCATTTTTATTTTTAGGAACGTACATTAATTTCAGATTGATACAGAACGAAAGTATGATATTCGATCATGAACTAACCAACAATAATATTTTCTTAAGTTGAAGTAAATCAACTTTATTTCATAGTTTTATTTCATAAGTAAATAAAAAAAAAAGGAGTAATCAGCTGTGACGCGTTCACTAAAAAAAAATCCTTTTGTAGCTAATCATTTATTGGGAAAAATTGAGAAGCTCAACATGAGGGAGGAGAAAGAGATAATAGTAACTTGGTCCCGAGCATCTACCATTATACCCACAATGATAGGCCATACAATTGCTATTCATAATGGAAAAGAACATTTACCCATTTATATAATAGATCGTATGGTGGGTCACAAATTGGGAGAATTCGCACCGACTCTGACTTTCCAGGGACACGCGAGAAACAATAATGGATCTCGTCGTTAATAAAGTGAAATAGGTGCTCGTCATTCATTGGTGGGAGGTAACCCTTATGTCAAAGTGGAGAAGGTGGAAGAGGAGCATGAAAAAGCATAGGAAGAAGAAGAGCTCTAGTACAGAAGTACAAGCTTTAGCTCAACATATATGTATGTCTGCTCACAAAGCACGAAGAGTCATTGATCAGATTCGTGGGCGTTCCTATGAGGAAACACTTATGCTACTAGAACTTATGCCTTATCGAGCATCTTATCCCATTTTAAAATTGGTTTATTCTGCAGCAGCAAATGCTAGTCACAATAAGGGTTTCAACGAAGCTGATTTAGTCATTAGTCAAGCCGAAGTCAATGGGGGTACTATCATTAAAAAGTTAAAACCTCGGGCTCGAGGACGTAGTTATCCGATAAAAAGACCCACCTGTCATATAAATATCGTTTTGAAAGATCAATCTAAAACGAAAACTGAACAAGATTTTCTTTTAGAGAATAAAGGTGTATTTAAGGATACTATAATAGAGAGATACCTAGAGAAAGAGAGAGAGAGATAAACTTCTGCCTCCTTCGGTTTCCGAATTGGAATAGAGATAAATAGATATATATAGAGAGAGAAAGAGATCGGGATAAATATGATATGGGAAAAAAAATAAATCCACTTGGTTTCCGACTTGGTGCAAACCAAAGTCATCGTTCCCTTTGGTTCGCACAACCCAAAAGTTATTCCAGGGGTCTCCAGGAAGATGAAAAAATACGGGATTGTATCAAGAATTATGTACAAAAAAATATGAGATCTGGTTCAGAAGGAATTGCACATATAGAGATTAAAAAAAAAATCGACCTAATTCAGGTCATAATCTATATTGGATTCCCAAATTTGTTAATAGAGGGTCGAACGCGAGGAATCGAAGAATTACGGATCAATGTACAAAAAGGGTTTCGTTCTGTGAACCGGAGACTTAACATTGCTATCACAAGAGTTGCAAAACCTTATGGACAACCTAATATTCTTGCAGAATATATAGCTCTACAATTAAAGAATAGAGTTTCGTTTCGAAAGGCAATGAAAAAAGCTATTGAATTAACTGAACAAGCTGATACAAAAGGAATTCAAGTGCAAATTGCAGGGCGTATCGACGGAAAAGAAATTGCACGTGTCGAATGGATCAGAGAAGGTAGGGTTCCCCTACAAACCATTCGAGCTAAAATTGATCATTGTTCCTATACAGTTCGAACTATCTATGGGGTATTAGGCATCAAAATTTGGATATTTGTAGATGAGCAATAATGGGTCTTTCCTTCCCATTCTATACTGCGATAGAACAAAAAATGACAAACTCTTTCATTCATTCTTTTTCCCTTCAATCAAAAATGAACAATTCTAATTAGAATTATTAATTATTTCTAATTATTAATTATAATTATATAGGGTTGAATAAAAATTCGATTGATCATTTGGTAGAATTGCTATGCTTAGTGTGTGACTCGTTGGTTTTTTCTTTAGAGTTGGATTCAAAAAAAAAAAAAACAATGGACCAGCCCATAACTAATAACTAGAGAACTAATAACCAGCTCATTGCTTCGTATTATCGAGATCCAAGAAAGCAGTCACTATATGATGTGTTGATCATATAGTTGTAGCAACTGAAATCGTTTTTTTTTTTTTTCATAAAGGAAAAAAAAATCTGATTATGGTTTGTAAAGCGAAAATAGAGGGATATGGGTAAAAGGAGGGGTGAGAGAAAGAAAGGAGGAGAATATCAATCAATGCTATATGATTCCAATATGTATGGTCTATGAATCATCTCATAAAAGGCAGCGTGATAAAGCATCAATACGGATTCGTTTATAAGTAGATGAATCCGGTTCATAGGAAAAATGAAAATAATAAAGAGCCTCGAGTCAATAGAGACTGAGGAGATTGACTCGGGAACAAATGAAATTGGGAGCTCCACTGTAGAGTTCAGACCTAACCATTAATGGAGAAGCTATGGGAACGACGGAACCTGTGACTGCACAAGATTCTATTAAAAACGAATCCTAATGATTCATTGGGTGGGATGGCGAAACCAACCAAGAACCCTTTTATTTATTCTGAAAGGTCATGGGTTGACCCTACGAATGAAGCAGATTTTAAAGAGTCAATATTCGCCCGCGAACCTTTCCTTATTGGATTGCAAAATTTTGGGCGATTCCATTCAGTAAAGGCCAAAAGAAGGATTCGTTATAAAAAGAAAGGCATTCATTATCCATAAATAGAAATATACGTCCTATAAATTATAAATCGAAATAGAAAGATACGTCTAGCTGCTGTATATACAAGATATACAGATTCCTACATGATGGATTAACTATCAAGAAATCCCATGATTCAGTGTATTATTCATTAAATACATGTGTATTTGTAATATTATTGAATCGTTTCATTCGCGAGGAGCTGGATGAGACGAAACTCTCATGTCCGGTTCTGCAGTAGAGATGGGGTTGAGAAACAACCATCAACTATAACCCCAAAAGAACCAGATTCCGTAAACAACATAGAGGAAGAATGAAGGGAATATCTTATCGAGGCAATCGTATTTGTTTCGGTAGATACGCTCTTCAGGCACTTGAACCCGCTTGGATCACATCTAGACAAATAGAAGCAGGGCGACGAGCAATGACACGATATGCGCGTCGTGGTGGAAAAATCTGGGTACGTATATTTCCCGACAAACCCGTTACAGTCAGACCCACAGAAACACGTATGGGTTCGGGTAAGGGATCCCCCGAATATTGGGTATCCGTCGTTAAACCGGGTCGAATACTTTATGAAATGGGCGGAGTCTCAGAAACTGTAGCCAGAGCAGCTATTTCAATAGCTGCGTGCAAAATGCCTATACGAACTCAATTCGTTATTGTGGGATAGGGATGTGAAACCAAAAGAAAGGAGTATTTTTGATGAAAAATACAATTGCAGATTTATTTATTTCTGGACAGACAATATTTCTTTCTTTTTTCCTTCGCCCTTTGCATTGAAATAAGAGATTCAAAAAAAAAAAAATGATATGATTCAACCTCAGACCCATTTGAATGTAGCGGACAACAGCGGGGCTCGAGAATTGATGTGTATTCGAATAATCGGAGCTAGTAATCGCCGATATGCTCATATCGGTGATGTTATTGTTGCTGTAATCAAAGAAGCAGTACCCAATATGCCTCTCGAAAGATCAGAAGTGATCAGAGCTGTAATTGTACGTACATGTAAAGAACTCAAACGTGACAACGGTATGATAATACGATATGATGACAATGCAGCGGTTGTCATTGATCAAGAAGGAAATCCAAAAGGAACTCGAGTTTTTGGCGCGATCGCTCGGGAATTGAGACAGTTGAATTTCACTAAAATAGTCTCATTAGCTCCTGAGGTATTATAAAGACTAGTAGATGAGACCATTATATAGTAGGGTATCTGAAGTAGATCAAATCCATTAGTAGATTGTGTCTTATGCATATACCTTTAATAATTCATAAAAAAAAAAATTGAAAGTGAAAATGAAAATCAAGAAAAAAAAAAAACAGAACATGTTGATTATATCAAAATGGGGAAGCCCTAATAATTATAGTTCGTCATGAGTAAGGACACTATTGCCGATATAATAACTTCTATAAGAAATGCTGACATGGATAAAAAAAGAACAGCTCGAATAGCATCTACTAATATAACCGAAAACATTATTAAAATACTTCTACGAGAAGGTTTTATTGAAAATGTTAGGAAACATCGAGAAAACAAGAAATATTTCTTGGTTTTAACCCTGCGACATAGAAGGAATCAGAAAGGAACATATAGAAATATTTTAAAGTGTATCAGCCGACCCGGTCTACGAATCTATTCCAACTATAAACGAATTCCTAGGATTTTAGGTGGAATAGGTATTGTAATTCTTTCTACTTCTCGAGGTATAATGACAGATCGAGAAGCTCGACTAAAAAGAATTGGAGGAGAAATTTTATGTTATATATGGTGATCCTTCTGAATATCCGAATTTGATCCGTAACTTTCGATTTGTGAAAAAGAGAGAAAAGGCAGGTTGTCTAATATCACTCCTCCTCCATTAGTTGATACTTCAAGGGGGTTACCTGAAATGAAAGAACAAAAATTGATTCATGAAGGTTTAATTACTGAATCACTTCCAAATGGTATGTTCCGGGTTCGTTTAGATAATGAAGATCTGATTCTAGGTTATGTTTCGGGGAGGATCCGACGTAGTTTTATACGGATACTACCAGGAGATAGAGTCAAAATCGAAGTAAGTCGTTATGATTCAACCAAGGGACGTATAATTTATAGACTTCGCAACAAAGGTTCGAACGATTAGGTGACTTTTTAAACATTTCTTCCATGGGGATACAATTCGAGGTTCAAAATTTCAAGAGACTTATTTTCTTCAAAAGAGTAGATTCGGAATTAAGGAATGACAAATATGAAAATAAGGGCTTCTGTTCGTAAAATTTGCGAAAAATGTCGACTGATCCGTAGGCGAGGACGAATTATAGTAATTTGTTTCAATCCGAGACATAAACAGAGACAAGGGTAATCTTTCTAAAAAGGGCCTTTCTAAAGTAAGGGACCCGTTGTACAAATAAAGGATCTGTTTTGACATGAAATGGATATATCCGTATATCTCTGACTCATATTTATGAGATGCTAAAATATGACAAAACCTATACCAAGAATTGGTTCGCGTAGGAATGGGCGTATTAGTTCACGTAAGAATGGACGTAGAATACCAAAAGGAGTTATTCATGTTCAAGCGAGTTTCAACAATACCATTGTAACTGTTACGGATATGCGAGGTCGGGTGGTTTCTTGGTCCTCCGCTGGTACTTGTGGATTCAGAGGCACAAGAAGAGGGACACCATTTGCTGCTCAAACCGCAGCAGGAAATGCTATTCGTACAGTAGTGGATCAGGGTATGCAACGAGCAGAAGTCATGATAAAGGGTCCTGGTCTCGGAAGAGATGCAGCATTACGAGCCATTCGCAGAAGTGGTATACTATTAAGTTTCGTACGTGACGTAACCCCTATGCCACATAATGGATGTAGACCTCCTAAAAAAAGGCGTGTGTAGAGAATAAGAATTGAACTGATTTCAAGAGAAATAAATGATTCAATGATCTGATCAATAATATTAGTATGGTTCGAGAGGAAGTAGCAGTATCCACTCGGACACTACAGTGGAAGTGTGTTGAATCAAGAACAGACAGTAAGCGCCTTTCCTATGGACGTTTCATTCTGTCCCCGCTTATGAAAGGTCAAGCAGATATGATAGGTATCGCTATGCGAAGGGCTTTACTTGGAGAAATAGAAGGAACATGTATCACACGCGCAAAATCTGATAAGATACCACATGAATATTCTACGATAGTCGGTATTGAAGAATCAGTACATGAAATTTTCATGAATTTGAAAGAAATTGTATTGAGAAGTAATCTGTATGGAACTTGCGACGCATCTATTTTCGTCAGGGGTCCGAGATGCGTAACTGCTCAAGATATCATCTCGCCACCTTCTGTGAAAATGGTTGATACTACACAGCATATAGCTAGCCTGACAGAACCAATTGATTTGTGTATTGGATTACAAATCGAGAGGGATCGCGGATATCGTATGAAAACCCCAAATAACGATCAAGATGGAAGTTATCCTATAGAGGCTGTATCCATGCCTGTTCGAAATGCGAATCATAGTATTCATTCTTATGGGAATGGGAATGAGAAACAAGAGATACTTTTTCTAGAAATATGGACGAATGGAAGTTTAACTCCTAAAGAAGCACTTCACGAAGCTTCCCGTAATTTGATTGATTTATTTATTCCTTTTCTACATGGGGAGGAAGAGGACATAAATTTAGAGGACAATCTAAACAATCTAAACAGGGGTACTGTACCTTTTTTTACCTTTCAGGATAAATTGGCTAATCTAAAGAAAAACAAAAAAGGAATTGCATTGGAATGTATTTTTATTGACCAATCAGAATTGCCTCCCAGAACCTATAATTGTCTCAAAAGGTCCAATATACATACATTATTGGACCTTTTGAGTAAGAGTCAAGAAGATCTTATGAGAATTGAACATTTGCGCATAGAAGATGTAAAACGGATATTGGACATTTTACAGAAACATTTCACAATTGATTTACCTAAGAATAAGTTTTAAATCCATTGGAATTATTTCATCTTTTTATTTTATATTTTATAAAGAATAAAGAAAGAAATGAAGAATTATAAAGAAAGAGAAGAATCAAATAAAGAAAGAGAAGAATCAAATTGGTTTTGAATCTTTAGCACAACCCGATCCGTATATTCGAAATAGATCTATAATGGATCTATAATGAAATTTAAGAAATGTATCTAGGGAGGATTCATTTTGAAGCGACTATTCCCTAGATACATACGTCATGGTATTTCACAGTTCAATCAATTTGAAAAAGACCTAAAGTTAGAGATTTATCAATAGGTAATGTTGCTCCAATACCTAACCAAAGAGCTACTGCGGTACCGATCAAAAAGACTGTTGTAGCCACTGGACGACGAAATGGATTTTGGAATTTATTAACATTCTCCAAAAAGGGTACTGTCAATAATCCCGTTGGCACTGAAACCATTAAAAGAACACCCAATAACTTATTGGGTACTGTACGGAGGATTTGAAATACGGGAAAGAAGTACCATTCAGGTAATATTTCCAAAGGCGTTGCAAATGGATCTGCTGGTTCACCAATCATTGACGGTTCTAGAACTGCTAGGCCTACGTTACATGCAATAGTACCTAGAATTACTACTGGAAAAATATATAAAAGATCATTGGGCCATGCAGGTTCGCCGTAATAATTATGCCCCATCCCTTTAGCCAATTTAGCTCTTAATACAGGATCATTCAAGTCAGGTTTCTTTGTTATTGGGATAGGTGAATTCTTATGGATCCATCCCCCGAGGGAACCGGACATGATAATTTTTCATCATCCGGCTCG
>NW_027519917.1:0-7500 GCF_043159265.1 Tasmannia lanceolata | reverse complement strand
TCGAACGATCCATTTGTACGAATTTTCCTTTATTCAACCCGTCTTCTCCATGAACCTTCCAATCTATGGATAAAATACGATAAACGACAATATTATGAAGACAATAAACCCATTGTTACGTTTCCACATCAAAGTGAAATAGAGTACTTAATTTTTCTTTCATTTTATGCCTATTGGTGTTCCAAAAGTACCTTTTCGGAGTCCTGGAGAGGAAGATGCAGTTTGGGTTGACGTATAGTGCGACTTGTCAGACATATTGGGTCATATGGGATTTCCCCGTTCTCTCCCCCGATCGAGATATCCTCTGTTTCACCCAAGAAAGATTGATTAAACCATCAATAATTCAATTCGGAGCGTGAAGTGCAATGCAATTAGATCAATTTATTTGTTGGTTGGGGATCAATATTCTCAATTAGAAGAATTTATGGTTGGCTTGGACCAATAAAATGAAGTATCCAGGCTCCGTTCAAAAAATACCAAATTGGTAATCTATGTATGATTACTACTCGTATCATAAATGATCCCTATTTATACCTCTAAAACTACCAATTAATGGAATAATATGATTAGTCGAATATTTGGCGGAAGGCATGAACATGAAAACGAATTGAAAAAAAAAAAGAAGTCGGAACAAAAAGAAGCGGTACTGTGATCATTTGTCCTATATGTGCAAATAGAATTCGGGCAGATCTTTACCCGGAGTAGAGCATAAACCTAAAAGAATTGAAGAGGCCCATTTAGGAACAAGAAAATTACATCGTGATTTGGATCTCGATGAAAGAATACATCAATGAGGGGTTAGTTCGATAAGTTCAATGAATTCTTTTTTTTTTTTCGCAATTTTGATTTTTTGAACCGTATGCATCCAAAGGTGCGTGTGCGGTTCCTAAGGGATACAATTTTGTCCTAATCAACCGACTTCATCGAGAAAGATTACTTTTTTTAGGACAAGAGGTTGATAGCGAGATCTCGAATCAACTTGTTGGTCTCATGGTATATCTCAGTATAGAGGATGATACCAGGGATCTGTATTTGTTTATAAACTCTCCCGGCGGATGGGTAATACCAGGAATAGCTATTTATGATACTATGCAATTTGTGCCACCAGACATACATACAATATGCATGGGATTAGCCGCTTCAATGGGATCTTTTCTCCTAGTCGGAGGAGAAATTACCAAACGTCTAGCATTCCCTCACGGCTTGGCGCCAATGAGTTTTTTTTTATTTGAGAAAAAAAAAAGAAGACTATGCCTTCGCCATATGGAATATGAATAATAAGTAATAATAGCATGGCACTTCGAGTTCGATATGAGCAAACTATTATTTTTTTTTCATAACATAACATGAGATTATATATCGAGATAGTAGTATGAAACAAAGGTTATTTACGATTTGATCTTATGTATCGGGGGTCCATTTCAGCGTCACAAACCTTTTTTTTGCTTTCACACCAGAAGCCTCTTTCCGATATTTATGTTATGAAAGAGTACGAAAATGAAAAAAAAAAAAGATCATTTTTTCCTTATTTGATCGGATCATAAAGAAACTTTGGGATTGCTGAATCACAGACGAGATAAATATATAAAGCAACGGAACCATCATAGTATTTTTTGACTCCTCCGAAAGGAAAGATGGTAAATGGATCATTCAACGATCTGGGTCTGATGGATTCTATTTGTCTCTTTCTTCGATGGAAGGGAAAAGGAAATTCCATTGCGGAGCCGTATGCAATGCATAAAAGATGCCTGTACGGTTGTTCAATTCTAATTCTATCTTTTTATTCTTGTTATTCTTTATCCCTTCCCTTCGACCGATCGTGCGAGATAGAGGAACCGTTCATTATGTTATATCATCAGGGTTATGATCCACCAACCTGCTAGTTCTTTTTATGAGGCACCCACAGGAGAATTTATCCTGGAAGCGGAAGAACTACTGAAACTCCGCGAAACCCTCACAAGGGTTTATGTACAAAGAACCGGCAAGCCTTTATGGGTTATATCCGAAGACATGGAAAGGGATGTTTTTATGTCAGCAACAGAAGCCCAAGCCCATGGCATTGTTGATGTTGTCGCGGTCGAAAATACCGGGGATTTCACATAAATTCTTGATTCCATTTCGAACCATAATTCGAATGAGCCGTGATTTGATATTTTATCTTCTTAACCTGGTAAAATATTATATGAAATGGAAGTAATTCATAATCATCCGGTTAGGATCGATCTAAACCAGCCCATTCTGTATACGATTCAGCATGCCAACTATTAAACAACTTATTAGAAACACAAGACAGCCAATCAAAAATGTCACGAAATCCCCTGCCCTTCGAGGATGTCCTCAGCGTCGAGGAACATGTACTAGGGTGTATGTGCGACTCGTTCAGATCATGATCTGGAACAAATGAGACGATTTTTCCAGTATCAATGACCAGTACCAATGAGTAGGATAGAATGGAAGAACTCCATTCCATTCACTATCTCAAAATAAAGATCTATCATATACCTCTATTGTGTATGGAATTTATGGTTTCCATTGGTGCAAATCCAATCACCTCGATTTGAGATGAAAATCAATTCCCCATTGGTAGCAAATGGTTATCCATTAAGCGGGGAAAATAGTATTTTAAAAGCAGAAAGATTATGCTTCTACTCTTGCAAGAACGGACTAACAGGGTTAGCTACCTAGCCAACCTTCATAATTAAATGCCGTCACTGTATGGATGGATCTCATTGTGAAAAGACCTATATACTGGATAATTTTATGGGTAGAGCCAAAGAGTGTGAACTGTACAAGTTACTAATAACATTGATTAAATGGGGGAAGGAGCTCCGGTGTATAGAGAGGACCTCACCGTTTAAGAAGTAATCATAGAAACGATGGAAGCCACTATTTATTTATTTCTCCATTTTTCTCTATTTATTACTACCTATTTACTAGATATTTTATATCTAATATCGGTACAATTTCTTATTCCGAGGTGAAATGCCTGGAAGAAATCAAAAATCGTGGTTGGGAAGGTCATAGTAGCAAAAGCCATTGGAATTTTTATTTTATACATCGGAAGAATCCGTTTTGTTACTAATAAACTAGGGGAGGGGAAAAGAATGACTGAAAGAAAAGAAATCAATTAGTTATTCATCAAGGTTTCATTTGATTCAATGACCAGAGTTAGGCGGGGATATATAGCTCGGAGACGTCGAACAAAAATTCGTTTATTTGCATCAACCTTTCGAGGGGCTCATTCAAGACTTACTCGAACTACTACTCAACAGAAAATGAGAGCTTTGGTTTCCAGTCATCGGGATAGATGCAGGCAAAAGAGAGATTTTCGTCGTTTGTGGATCACTCGGATAAATGCAGTAACTCGTGAAAATGGGGTATCCTATAGTTATAGTCGATTAATGCACGATCTGTACAAGAGGCAGTTGCTTCTTAATCGTAAAATACTTGCACAAATAGCTATATCAAATAGGAATTGCATTTACATGATTTCAAATGAGATTATCAAATAAGGCGACTGGAACGAATTCACCGAAATGATTTAAACGGAGTTCCCCGGAGAATGAACTCCGGGAAGGTAGAGTAGAAATGAATATGATAAATATTAGAAATGAACGAACACTTTTCAATAAAAAAAAATATTTTTTCTTCCCCATTCATTCTTTTTTTTTTTTTCTTACGACGCGACAATCAAGTATCTCGGCTTTTTCGAACAAAACCTCAATCTGAGTTTGAATTCCAATTAGAGTTTTGATTCAATTGAGAAGTAGGCCTATTTATTTCTGGTTTTAGGACCAGCAGTTCTAGGGGTCGACTCGGTTCTTTCAAATTGTTTCTCATTATTAAGAAAAGGTAACGAAGATAAAATACGAGCTTGTTTTATAGCAATAGTAATTAATCGTTGTTGTTTCAAGGTCAATCTATTCACTCGTCTAGATAATATTTTTCCTTGTTCACTAATAAATCGACTAATTAAACTCATATTTCTATAATCAATTCGATCCCCCGATCCAATTGGGGGCAAACGCCTACGAAAAGATCGCTTGGATTTACGAAAGGGTCGCTTGGATTTATCCATGATTTATTCCTTATCTCTAAAATCTTATTTCTTCATTCATTTCGGTTTCGGATCCGACCGAAATAGTAATAGTACTTGATTTGTTTATATTTTATATATCTATCTATATGTAATTTTGTCCTGTTCCTTGGAAGGGTGGAACAGACATTCTATTCTGTTCGATCTATTTCTTTATCTCCCCATGAATCGTATGCTTGTAACAATAAGGACAGAATTTTCTCAAGTCCAATCGACTAGGCGTATTGTGTCGATTCTTTTGAGTAATATATCTGGAAATGCCCCGCGATTCCTTATTTAAATCATTTCGGACACAACTGGTACATTCCAAAATAACTCTTATTCTGACATCTTTACCCTTGGCCATGAACCTCCTTTGGATTTTGGATTCCCTCCACTCTTCTATTTTCGATCTGAATCGAAGAATACGAAAAGAAGGAAAAATAAATAGAAGTTGCTAACTGATAACTCGAAATCCAATTATGAAAGATTTCGCTGCAATCAATAGAGTAATAATAAGTAATACAATTATTTCTAACTATCCATTATTTCTAATCCCAGTCAGTATTTCATTTACTATCTTGTATGCTCTTGAACAGCCTGTCCTAGACCCACATTTCTATTTCTGTTCTCCCTCTATTAATTCTATGCTGAGCCCGAGTTTCGCTGAGGTTTAATCCACTTTTCTTTCTCTTTCCTTCCTAAACAACTTAAAAAAAAAATTCAAAAGGGTGGATTAGTCACAGAGAATTTGTTGTATCTCTAATCTTCTTCACCCCTTCCCATGTCAATAACTAGAATGAAAAAAAGGGGAATGTCAACGCATCTGGGAATAAACGATTGATCTCTATCAATAGACCTGCTAAAGACCCGAACCATAGCGTAGTTAGCACAGGTGCCACGGAGAGATATGTTTTTATATCTCGCATTGAAAATCCTCCTTCTTTATTGGAATACATATATGATCAGATGTATCTGTAGCTAAAGATCACTTGTATTTGTACACGAAATCCCTAATCCCGAACTAAAATGAAAATGAATATGTACAATAATCCGGTGGATTAGATCTACTTGTCCCTAAAACAGAAAAAGATGACCCTTTCTTACTGAGCATTACCGATAAATATTCATTTTTTTATACGTTAGGTTTCATATGTATATAATTCTTTGATTATATGAAATCAAAAAGAAGAAATGGCAAGAGAAATTGTCTCTAGATATTAGGAAATAACGATGTGGAAAACAAGACAAGGATTCCCTACAATGAAACTGTACAACAATTGAAAGGGATGTAGCGCAGCTTGGTAGCGCGTTTGTTTTGGGTACAAAATGTCACGGGTTCAAATCCTGTCATCCCTACCTATTACTTCTCCTATGGGCAGTAACGAGGGATCAGTTGAGATCGATTCAAATTGGACTGGACTGGACATAATTTTGCATTTTATGATACTACATGCATGCAAGGTGTATTGGGGGTACAAAAAGAATCCCTTTCTTTACAGTTGTATCTCCTGTCATAAGAAAGCGCTCTTAGTTCAGTTCGGTAGAACGTGGGTCTCCAAAACCCGATGTCGTAGGTTCAAATCCTACAGAGCGTGATTCTGTTTTTGTAATGTTGAATCACAATAAAATAACTTTACTAACTTGAACTGCAACCTGAATTTGACCTCCTGCAGCTTAAGAAGGAGGTCAATCAAAAAAGAGATGTTACTCAATCAAAGGTCCAACTGATCTCCGCGTCTGTATTGTAAATATGCAGTTACGAATAATCCGGCCAAAGTAATAGGAATTAGACCTAAGACGATTCCAAATAGAAAAACTTCAATCATTTCAATTTGTTGGAAAGGGTAAAAATAGAGGTAATATCTATCCCTAAATATTACTCCGAATCACCCATGAATCTCAATGATCAAGAATTGGTAATTAACGCGGGAAGGAACTATCGAATACCTGAAATCTCACAGAACTATTTATTTTGATGAATTATTCATTCAATTAATTTCAAATAAGTCGTATCTTGCTCAGACCAATCAATAGAGCTGGGGTTATAGTTGAAGCAGCTAGTAGAAAACCGAAATAACTAGTTATAGTGGGCATGAAGGAGCTAAATGAGATACGTTCTTTTTTTTTTACATATGTTTATAAAGCACTTACCTAAGTTTCAATTTTTGCGAGATGTGATGATCAGAAAAAATACCAATTGACAGAATCAGTTCCAATTGAAAGTTCTTGATTCATCAGTCATTATAGACGGCACTGACAAAGATAGAGTAGCAGAGGTAGAAAAAAAAAAAAAGATTGATTTATCATCTGTGACATCTACCAATGTCGGGATTTCAAATCAACAGATTCATTGAGCAACTCGTGAGTAAAGTAATAGTCAGAAGAACTGTGTCGTGTAACTTCATTCAAAAATGAAATTATCTTTGAATAACTATAGAATAAAAGAATTGGATTTCAAAAGAATTTCCATTTTGACCATTTATTTCTTTTCTTTTTCAATTTATCAATTCCTATTATCCTTTTAGGTTCCACAGTCTGTCTTTCCATATCATGGAGTTCCATCCTTGTAGCTAGGTCAAGAAGGAACCTTTGGATCTAATCCAGTAATGGTTGCATCACGAATATTGATTGTTCAAACTATTTATTGTTTCTTCTCTTTCTTTCATCGAATACTATCTACTACTGTAGAACCAACCAATTACTTGAAATGAAAGGATTAGAAAAAAAGAAAAATATCTTTTCTACAACCATGAGAGGGGATTTCTATATTTTGCATCTAATTGAATTGTGTGGAATATGATAATCTCGTTCATTAATTATTAGAACTAGAACCCGTTGACTCAAACTTTACTAAGAACTTCAGTTTCTAGTCCAAAGCCAATACTTGAAACCCTATACTACAGAAATTTGATCAATTTTTGATTGAATGACACGCGGTTCCGCATAGACAAGTAACAAGAAAGGAAAAGGGGAATTATGTACCATTTCTTTTCGATACTGATTGAAACTGCGTTGCTGTGTCAGAGGAAGGATAGCTATACTGATTCGGTATACTCTAAATACACCTTCGGTACAATATTGACGATCTCACAAAGATGAAATATCAGTAGTTTTCCATTTACTGATCCCATCTTTCAAGGAATCGATCCCCCTTTGACTGTACAAGAATATGTGGAGCTCAGCATGTCTGGAAGCACGGGAGAACGTTCTTTTGCTGATATTATCACCAGTATTCGATACTGGGTTATTCATAGTATTACTATACCTTCCCTATTCATTGCGGGTTGGTTATTCGTCAGCACGGGTTTAGCTTATGATGTGTTTGGAAGCCCTCGGCCAAACGAGTATTTCACAGAGAGCCGACAGGGGATTCCATTAATAACTGGCCGTTTTGACCCTTTGGAACAACTCGATGAATTTAG
>NW_027519916.1:12500-22869 GCF_043159265.1 Tasmannia lanceolata | reverse complement strand
AATTGTGAGAGCGGATGTTCCTTTTAGAAGGGCAGAATCGAAGTATAGTGTCGAACAAGTAGGTGTAACTGTTGAGTTCTATGGTGGCGAACTCAATGGGGTCAGTTATGGCGATCCTGCTACTGTGAAAAAATATGCTAGACGTGCCCAATTGGGTGAAATTTTTGAATTAGATCGTGCTACTTTGAAATCCGATGGTGTTTTTCGTAGCAGTCCAAGGGGTTGGTTTACTTTTGGACATGCTACGTTTGCTTTGCTCTTCTTTTTCGGACACATTTGGCATGGGGCTAGAACCTTGTTCAGAGATGTTTTTGCTGGTATTGACCCTGATTTGGATGCTCAAGTGGAATTTGGAACATTCCAAAAACTTGGAGATCCAACTACAAGGCGACAAGTAGTCTGATACAACATTACTCTAGCGTCTTTTGCCTCTATTTGATTTTTTTTTGATTTGACATAAGGTTAGGGTACCGTAGAAATCTTGATTTTAATCATCGCCTTTTCTTTGACTCTTGCCCTTTCTTTACTTTATCTGGGAAATGTTCCCAAATGCACAGGTGTGGAAGCTATAATTGTAAACCACGATCGAATCCATGGAAGCATTGGTTTATACATTCCTGTTAGTCTCGACTCTAGGGATAATTTTTTTCGCTATCTTTTTTCGAGAACCACCTAAGGTTCCGACAAAAAGGATGAAATGATTTTTTATTATCTCAATTGAAGTAATGAGCCTCCCAATACAATATGGGAGGTTCATTATTTCAACTAGTCCCCGTGCTCCTCGAATGGATCTCTTAGTTGTTGAGAGGGTTGCCCAAAAGCGGTATATAAGGCGTACCCAGTAAAGCTTACAAGTGAACCAGATATGGAGATGGCGACTAGGGTTGCTGTTTCCATTATTAGATAATTTCAAGACCACGACGGATCTACGCTACGAGAAGATCGTTTATTTACAACGGAATAGTATACAAAGTCAACAGATCTCAACCAATGCAATAGGATTTATGGCTACACAAACCATTGAGGGTAGTTCTAGATCTAGGCCAAGACGAACTATTACAGGGAATTTATTGAAACCATTGAATTCGGAATATGGTAAAGTAGCCCCTGGATGGGGAACTACTCCTTTGATGGGTGTCGCAATGGCTCTGTTTGCGATATTCCTATCTATTATTTTGGAGATTTATAATTCTTCCGTTTTACTGGATGGAATTTCAATGAGTTAGGTCCATAAGAACCATGAAGTCCTAGTTTTCAATCAAAAATGAATTACTTAGGGATCAGATTTCTAGGCTATTCCGGTAGTTCGACCGTGGAATTCCGTTGTTTCGGTATTTCCGGAATATGAGTGTGTGACTTGTTATAATTGATCCTATTGATAGTACAGAGAATGGGTCTGTCATCTCGATCGAGATGGTTCTGCCTCGTCAGATATTCATTCTAGTATCTGAAGCACGGAATATAATCAAGAAATATTTGAACTATGATTCATACCTACTATTCAGACCTCGCGACCGGACTCCAAAAAATGAGAGGTATTTCATAAATTGAACGATTTTTCTTCCTTCAGAATCATGCTTTTTTGACCGAAGGACAAATGTTTCTCTGGATTTTTAGTCATTACATCCATTCATTGAATAAGTGATGATCAAATGGTTCTTACTCAGAGAACCTTTGGGCTTAGCTTGGGGGCTTTATTGAATCATCGTGGTTCTAGTATGAATCTGAGGTTTCAATCGATTCATAGGGTCTCAACAAGAGAATTCCTATCAATAGGAAACAAAACAATAGTAAATCCGCATTACGCACAAACAAAAACAAGAAATCAAATAACAAATAAATAAAATAGGGGAAGAGAAGATTCAAGAGGCCTATAACGATCACCATAAAGACAGATGAGCCAACTTGATATTTTGGCATTATCATCACAAAGAAGAGATTTCGGATTTGGGTTCCTTCGTATCTTCAGGGATGATTGAATCAAGTGGCTAAGAAGTTTCAAACTTTCTATTACATATCCGTTGCAACCAGTATTTGGGTGTTTCCGCTTGAGCCGTACGAGATGAAATTCTCATATACGGTTCTCAGAGGGGGAGTCCCCTTGGTTTACCTATCTCAATAAAGTATATGATTGGTTCGAGGAGCGTCTCGAGATTCAGGCGATTGCGGATGATATAACTAGTAAATATGTTCCTCCTCATGTCAACATATTTCATTGCCTAGGGGGGATTACACTTACTTGTTTTTTAGTACAAGTAGCTACAGGGTTTGCTATGACTTTTTACTATCGTCCGACCGTTACAGAGGCCTTTGCCTCTGTTCAATACATAATGACTGAAGCCAACTTTGGTTGGTTAATCCGATCAGTTCACCGATGGTCAGCAAGTATGATGGTCCTAATGATGATCCTGCACGTATTTCGTGTGTATCTTACAGGTGGATTTAAAAAACCTCGCGAATTAACTTGGGTTACGGGTGTGGTTCTAGCTGTATTGACTGCATCTTTTGGTGTGACTGGTTATTCCTTGCCTTGGGACCAAATTGGTTATTGGGCAGTCAAAATCGTGACAGGCGTACCTGACGCTATTCCTGTAATAGGATCGCCTTTGGTAGAGTTATTACGTGGAAGTGCTAGTGTGGGTCAATCCACTTTGACCCGTTTTTATAGTTTACACACTTTTGTATTACCTCTTCTTACTTCCGTATTTATGTTAATGCACTTCCCAATGATACGTAAGCAAGGTATTTCAGGTCCTTTATAGAGAAGATAGATTATAGATATTTGTAATCGATCATATATCATTTCGGGGAGGACCGATAGTATTTCATTGCTACAAACATGGATTATTGAAAAGAATAATCCATGGTATTTAGATATTTCCCTTCAACTAATTCTGAAGCATTGTATTCTTTATTTGATACGAATAGTTGAAGCGGATTCTCCGAAGAGAAGATGGATTATGGGAGTGTGTGACTTGACCTATTGATTGGGCCGTGCAGATAGATAATTTTATCTGCCACATTGGAATTCACAAACAAATGTGTCTCTCTTCCAACCACCGCGGAAGTCCCTCTACAGAGAGAGGATAGGCTGGTTCGCTTGAGGAGAATCTTTTCTATGATCAGACCCGAATCATGTCGTGCATGAACAGGCTCCGTAAGATCCAGTGGAATAAGTAATGTGGCATGATCCAGATTATCTTCTATCTATTACACTTACTTATAGTATGGAAATGCATTCATTTCCTCTGCATCTATCCCGATCTACGATACTATCGGAGTGAAACAAGGGATCTAAGGAAGAACAGAGGCTAGACTGTATTAGTAACAAGTAAATCCTTTGTATGTAAGAAGACTCAAGAGATTGTGGGGATAAACACCAATCACAAGGCATGAGACGATCCAAAAAGCACTTGATCATGATCAAATCTGTAAGCCCACTTGGGTATTGAGCATTTACCTGTAAGAACTGAATTGCTTGCAATGGATAGTTGCAACTCCGGAAAATGGAATTCGGCAAATATTTTTTTACATGGAGTCATATTATATGTGTGGATTACATATAGATTTGATATGGATCCATTTTTTATTCCTTTGATTCTTGCTCGAGCCGGATGATGAAAAATTATCATGTCCGGTTCCCTCGGGGGATGGATCCATAAGAATTCACCTATCCCAATAACAAAGAAACCTGACTTGAATGATCCTGTATTAAGAGCTAAATTGGCTAAAGGGATGGGGCATAATTATTACGGCGAACCTGCATGGCCCAATGATCTTTTATATATTTTTCCAGTAGTAATTCTAGGTACTATTGCATGTAACGTAGGCCTAGCAGTTCTAGAACCGTCAATGATTGGTGAACCAGCAGATCCATTTGCAACGCCTTTGGAAATATTACCTGAATGGTACTTCTTTCCCGTATTTCAAATCCTCCGTACAGTACCCAATAAGTTATTGGGTGTTCTTTTAATGGTTTCAGTGCCAACGGGATTATTGACAGTACCCTTTTTGGAGAATGTTAATAAATTCCAAAATCCATTTCGTCGTCCAGTGGCTACAACAGTCTTTTTGATCGGTACCGCAGTAGCTCTTTGGTTAGGTATTGGAGCAACATTACCTATTGATAAATCTCTAACTTTAGGTCTTTTTCAAATTGATTGAACTGTGAAATACCATGACGTATGTATCTAGGGAATAGTCGCTTCAAAATGAATCCTCCCTAGATACATTTCTTAAATTTCATTATAGATCCATTATAGATCTATTTCGAATATACGGATCGGGTTGTGCTAAAGATTCAAAACCAATTTGATTCTTCTCTTTCTTTATTTGATTCTTCTCTTTCTTTATAATTCTTCATTTCTTTCTTTATTCTTTATAAAATATAAAATAAAAAGATGAAATAATTCCAATGGATTTAAAACTTATTCTTAGGTAAATCAATTGTGAAATGTTTCTGTAAAATGTCCAATATCCGTTTTACATCTTCTATGCGCAAATGTTCAATTCTCATAAGATCTTCTTGACTCTTACTCAAAAGGTCCAATAATGTATGTATATTGGACCTTTTGAGACAATTATAGGTTCTGGGAGGCAATTCTGATTGGTCAATAAAAATACATTCCAATGCAATTCCTTTTTTGTTTTTCTTTAGATTAGCCAATTTATCCTGAAAGGTAAAAAAAGGTACAGTACCCCTGTTTAGATTGTTTAGATTGTCCTCTAAATTTATGTCCTCTTCCTCCCCATGTAGAAAAGGAATAAATAAATCAATCAAATTACGGGAAGCTTCGTGAAGTGCTTCTTTAGGAGTTAAACTTCCATTCGTCCATATTTCTAGAAAAAGTATCTCTTGTTTCTCATTCCCATTCCCATAAGAATGAATACTATGATTCGCATTTCGAACAGGCATGGATACAGCCTCTATAGGATAACTTCCATCTTGATCGTTATTTGGGGTTTTCATACGATATCCGCGATCCCTCTCGATTTGTAATCCAATACACAAATCAATTGGTTCTGTCAGGCTAGCTATATGCTGTGTAGTATCAACCATTTTCACAGAAGGTGGCGAGATGATATCTTGAGCAGTTACGCATCTCGGACCCCTGACGAAAATAGATGCGTCGCAAGTTCCATACAGATTACTTCTCAATACAATTTCTTTCAAATTCATGAAAATTTCATGTACTGATTCTTCAATACCGACTATCGTAGAATATTCATGTGGTATCTTATCAGATTTTGCGCGTGTGATACATGTTCCTTCTATTTCTCCAAGTAAAGCCCTTCGCATAGCGATACCTATCATATCTGCTTGACCTTTCATAAGCGGGGACAGAATGAAACGTCCATAGGAAAGGCGCTTACTGTCTGTTCTTGATTCAACACACTTCCACTGTAGTGTCCGAGTGGATACTGCTACTTCCTCTCGAACCATACTAATATTATTGATCAGATCATTGAATCATTTATTTCTCTTGAAATCAGTTCAATTCTTATTTCTACACACGCCTTTTTTTAGGAGGTCTACATCCATTATGTGGCATAGGGGTTACGTCACGTACGAAACTTAATAGTATACCACTTCTGCGAATGGCTCGTAATGCTGCATCTCTTCCGAGACCAGGACCCTTTATCATGACTTCTGCTCGTTGCATACCCTGATCCACTACTGTACGAATAGCATTTCCTGCTGCGGTTTGAGCAGCAAATGGTGTCCCTCTTCTTGTGCCTCTGAATCCACAAGTACCAGCGGAGGACCAAGAAACCACCCGACCTCGCATATCCGTAACAGTTACAATGGTATTGTTGAAACTCGCTTGAACATGAATAACTCCTTTTGGTATTCTACGTCCATTCTTACGTGAACTAATACGCCCATTCCTACGCGAACCAATTCTTGGTATAGGTTTTGTCATATTTTAGCATCTCATAAATATGAGTCAGAGATATACGGATATATCCATTTCATGTCAAAACAGATCCTTTATTTGTACAACGGGTCCCTTACTTTAGAAAGGCCCTTTTTAGAAAGATTACCCTTGTCTCTGTTTATGTCTCGGATTGAAACAAATTACTATAATTCGTCCTCGCCTACGGATCAGTCGACATTTTTCGCAAATTTTACGAACAGAAGCCCTTATTTTCATATTTGTCATTCCTTAATTCCGAATCTACTCTTTTGAAGAAAATAAGTCTCTTGAAATTTTGAACCTCGAATTGTATCCCCATGGAAGAAATGTTTAAAAAGTCACCTAATCGTTCGAACCTTTGTTGCGAAGTCTATAAATTATACGTCCCTTGGTTGAATCATAACGACTTACTTCGATTTTGACTCTATCTCCTGGTAGTATCCGTATAAAACTACGTCGGATCCTCCCCGAAACATAACCTAGAATCAGATCTTCATTATCTAAACGAACCCGGAACATACCATTTGGAAGTGATTCAGTAATTAAACCTTCATGAATCAATTTTTGTTCTTTCATTTCAGGTAACCCCCTTGAAGTATCAACTAATGGAGGAGGAGTGATATTAGACAACCTGCCTTTTCTCTCTTTTTCACAAATCGAAAGTTACGGATCAAATTCGGATATTCAGAAGGATCACCATATATAACATAAAATTTCTCCTCCAATTCTTTTTAGTCGAGCTTCTCGATCTGTCATTATACCTCGAGAAGTAGAAAGAATTACAATACCTATTCCACCTAAAATCCTAGGAATTCGTTTATAGTTGGAATAGATTCGTAGACCGGGTCGGCTGATACACTTTAAAATATTTCTATATGTTCCTTTCTGATTCCTTCTATGTCGCAGGGTTAAAACCAAGAAATATTTCTTGTTTTCTCGATGTTTCCTAACATTTTCAATAAAACCTTCTCGTAGAAGTATTTTAATAATGTTTTCGGTTATATTAGTAGATGCTATTCGAGCTGTTCTTTTTTTATCCATGTCAGCATTTCTTATAGAAGTTATTATATCGGCAATAGTGTCCTTACTCATGACGAACTATAATTATTAGGGCTTCCCCATTTTGATATAATCAACATGTTCTGTTTTTTTTTTTCTTGATTTTCATTTTCACTTTCAATTTTTTTTTTTATGAATTATTAAAGGTATATGCATAAGACACAATCTACTAATGGATTTGATCTACTTCAGATACCCTACTATATAATGGTCTCATCTACTAGTCTTTATAATACCTCAGGAGCTAATGAGACTATTTTAGTGAAATTCAACTGTCTCAATTCCCGAGCGATCGCGCCAAAAACTCGAGTTCCTTTTGGATTTCCTTCTTGATCAATGACAACCGCTGCATTGTCATCATATCGTATTATCATACCGTTGTCACGTTTGAGTTCTTTACATGTACGTACAATTACAGCTCTGATCACTTCTGATCTTTCGAGAGGCATATTGGGTACTGCTTCTTTGATTACAGCAACAATAACATCACCGATATGAGCATATCGGCGATTACTAGCTCCGATTATTCGAATACACATCAATTCTCGAGCCCCGCTGTTGTCCGCTACATTCAAATGGGTCTGAGGTTGAATCATATCATTTTTTTTTTTTTGAATCTCTTATTTCAATGCAAAGGGCGAAGGAAAAAAGAAAGAAATATTGTCTGTCCAGAAATAAATAAATCTGCAATTGTATTTTTCATCAAAAATACTCCTTTCTTTTGGTTTCACATCCCTATCCCACAATAACGAATTGAGTTCGTATAGGCATTTTGCACGCAGCTATTGAAATAGCTGCTCTGGCTACAGTTTCTGAGACTCCGCCCATTTCATAAAGTATTCGACCCGGTTTAACGACGGATACCCAATATTCGGGGGATCCCTTACCCGAACCCATACGTGTTTCTGTGGGTCTGACTGTAACGGGTTTGTCGGGAAATATACGTACCCAGATTTTTCCACCACGACGCGCATATCGTGTCATTGCTCGTCGCCCTGCTTCTATTTGTCTAGATGTGATCCAAGCGGGTTCAAGTGCCTGAAGAGCGTATCTACCGAAACAAATACGATTGCCTCGATAAGATATTCCCTTCATTCTTCCTCTATGTTGTTTACGGAATCTGGTTCTTTTGGGGTTATAGTTGATGGTTGTTTCTCAACCCCATCTCTACTGCAGAACCGGACATGAGAGTTTCGTCTCATCCAGCTCCTCGCGAATGAAACGATTCAATAATATTACAAATACACATGTATTTAATGAATAATACACTGAATCATGGGATTTCTTGATAGTTAATCCATCATGTAGGAATCTGTATATCTTGTATATACAGCAGCTAGACGTATCTTTCTATTTCGATTTATAATTTATAGGACGTATATTTCTATTTATGGATAATGAATGCCTTTCTTTTTATAACGAATCCTTCTTTTGGCCTTTACTGAATGGAATCGCCCAAAATTTTGCAATCCAATAAGGAAAGGTTCGCGGGCGAATATTGACTCTTTAAAATCTGCTTCATTCGTAGGGTCAACCCATGACCTTTCAGAATAAATAAAAGGGTTCTTGGTTGGTTTCGCCATCCCACCCAATGAATCATTAGGATTCGTTTTTAATAGAATCTTGTGCAGTCACAGGTTCCGTCGTTCCCATAGCTTCTCCATTAATGGTTAGGTCTGAACTCTACAGTGGAGCTCCCAATTTCATTTGTTCCCGAGTCAATCTCCTCAGTCTCTATTGACTCGAGGCTCTTTATTATTTTCATTTTTCCTATGAACCGGATTCATCTACTTATAAACGAATCCGTATTGATGCTTTATCACGCTGCCTTTTATGAGATGATTCATAGACCATACATATTGGAATCATATAGCATTGATTGATATTCTCCTCCTTTCTTTCTCTCACCCCTCCTTTTACCCATATCCCTCTATTTTCGCTTTACAAACCATAATCAGATTTTTTTTTCCTTTATGAAAAAAAAAAAAACGATTTCAGTTGCTACAACTATATGATCAACACATCATATAGTGACTGCTTTCTTGGATCTCGATAATACGAAGCAATGAGCTGGTTATTAGTTCTCTAGTTATTAGTTATGGGCTGGTCCATTGTTTTTTTTTTTTTTGAATCCAACTCTAAAGAAAAAACCAACGAGTCACACACTAAGCATAGCAATTCTACCAAATGATCAATCGAATTTTTATTCAACCCTATATAATTATAATTAATAATTAGAAATAATTAATAATTCTAATTAGAATTGTTCATTTTTGATTGAAGGGAAAAAGAATGAATGAAAGAGTTTGTCATTTTTTGTTCTATCGCAGTATAGAATGGGAAGGAAAGACCCATTATTGCTCATCTACAAATATCCAAATTTTGATGCCTAATACCCCATAGATAGTTCGAACTGTATAGGAACAATGATCAATTTTAGCTCGAATGGTTTGTAGGGGAACCCTACCTTCTCTGATCCATTCGACACGTGCAATTTCTTTTCCGTCGATACGCCCTGCAATTTGCACTTGAATTCCTTTTGTATCAGCTTGTTCAGTTAATTCAATAGCTTTTTTCATTGCCTTTCGAAACGAAACTCTATTCTTTAATTGTAGAGCTATATATTCTGCAAGAATATTAGGTTGTCCATAAGGTTTTGCAACTCTTGTGATAGCAATGTTAAGTCTCCGGTTCACAGAACGAAACCCTTTTTGTACATTGATCCGTAATTCTTCGATTCCTCGCGTTCGACCCTCTATTAACAAATTTGGGAATCCAATATAGATTATGACCTGAATTAGGTCGATTTTTTTTTTAATCTCTATATGTGCAATTCCTTCTGAACCAGATCTCATATTTTTTTGTACATAATTCTTGATACAATCCCGTATTTTTTCATCTTCCTGGAGACCCCTGGAATAACTTTTGGGTTGTGCGAACCAAAGGGAACGATGACTTTGGTTTGCACCAAGTCGGAAACCAAGTGGATTTATTTTTTTTCCCATATCATATTTATCCCGATCTCTTTCTCTCTCTATATATATCTATTTATCTCTATTCCAATTCGGAAACCGAAGGAGGCAGAAGTTTATCTCTCTCTCTCTTTCTCTAGGTATCTCTCTATTATAGTATCCTTAAATACACCTTTATTCTCTAAAAGAAAATCTTGTTCAGTTTTCGTTTTAGATTGATCTTTCAAAACGATATTTATATGACAGGTGGGTCTTTTTATCGGATAACTACGTCCTCGAGCCCGAGGTTTTAACTTTTTAATGATAGTACCCCCATTGACTTCGGCTTGACTAATGACTAAATCAGCTTCGTTGAAACCCTTATTGTGACTAGCATTTGCTGCTGCAGAATAAACCAATTTTAAAATGGGATAAGATGCT
>NW_027519915.1:22500-27500 GCF_043159265.1 Tasmannia lanceolata | reverse complement strand
CAGGGTCCGGAGAAAGAATGGGAAAGACGATTTCACTATATTTCTGACCAGGAACAGGACCTATCACAAGAATATTTTTTTAGTGGGGCGATAACTCTGAAAAGACAGAGTGCCTATCTTTTCTTTCATCTCGGGAGAAATACGATCGGGGGGAGCTAATTCGAATCC
This sequence comes from Tasmannia lanceolata, assembly GCF_043159265.1. Taxonomy (NCBI): domain Eukaryota; kingdom Viridiplantae; phylum Streptophyta; class Magnoliopsida; order Canellales; family Winteraceae; genus Tasmannia; species Tasmannia lanceolata. The sequence goes on along the minus strand of NW_027519915.1, from coordinate 27,332 downwards.
ATCGGGTAAAATAAGAACAGCCCCCACATTCAAAGACCCCTTTTTACCATTAGCAAGAACTTGTTTCAGTTGCATATCATAAGGGATTCTAACAACTGCTTCAAATACAGTATCAGGAAGCACAGCTTGTGGAACCTCAATATCCACGGGTTTATTAGCTAAATGGCAATTGGCACATACAATACGCCCAGTTGCTTCTCGTGGATTTTCATAACCCTGCTGCGCAAAAATAGGATATGCATTTGAAATAGATGTCCTAGTTATTACATATATCATGATCGATACGGAAATGAATCGAGTCATTTGTTCCTTTACCCAAGAAAAGGTATTTCTATTTTGCATGGTCCAATCATTGATCCCGGAAATTTCTACAATAAATTAGGTAGGTAGCTAATATAGTTAGTATAGTATAGTTCCCTATCCACGATTCTGATATTGTACTGGAATAATTGTACTGGAATATAGGAGGAATCGAATTCCCTGGACGGGTAAAAGTATAAAGAGTGGGATTATTTGATTGATATCAGCGGATCAAATGAGTTCTTCATTCATTCATTGAATGATAAATGACTACAAGTGAAGGAGATACACGATTTAAATAATGGAAGATCCAATATTTCAAAATTGTATCTAGAATGACTGGAAAGGTAGAAACAAGACCAGATATAATTTGATCGTTATGGGAAAATCCAAAATCTTTGTAGATCGAGCCAATCATTAGTTCCCAACCATAAGGCGAGTGGAATCCGATACATAAATCAGTTAATAAAAGAATAGAAAAAGCTTTTATTGTGTCACTTAAGTTATAGAGGAATTCCTGAACCCAAGAATTCAAAATGAGAAGTTCTTCATTACCCAGAATAGAATAACCGCTTAGAATAGCGAAACAGATTATATTTGCCGAGAAATCCAAAATGATATGGATATGATCTTCATTGTGCATTTTGATCAATTGTATCGTTTCTTTGTGGATTCCTATACGAAACTTTTGTATCTGTGTCTCCTGGTAGTCCTTTATCATTTCGTCCAACAGGAATAGTTCTTCTAATTCTATGAATCTTTCTAGAACGTTATTTTCTTGAATATCATTCAAAAAAGTTTCGGATTGCCTGGTATTCCACCAATGAGTAACCCAAGGTTCCAGACTTTTATTAAATGAGAGAGAGATCCACCAGGGCAAAAAGACTATAGATGCAAGATATGGGAGGGGAGTCAATGCTTTTTTCTTTTTTGGCACTTTTTTTTTTTCATTGTTTAGTCCTTGGATCTGGAAAGAATATAGAAATAGAATCAAATAAAAATGAAATGAAAAAATAAGGGCCCATTTCAAATGAAAGAAATAATCAAATATTGTTTCCAGATATCCCATGGTCAAATTCGAACCAATTGCATCTTCATTTGTTCCTTTCGATGAATGCAACCACTTGAAGTAATGAATATTATTCGGATTTTGAGACAAAAAAACTCCCCCTCGATCAATCAATTATTTCGAAATGTTTGGCTGGCTACCCACAGCCCAGGAATAATTGAAGGGATATTTTTGAAGAATATTGATGATGAAATCCGAAAGGAGTGGCAAAAGGAGAGAGAAATTGGATGGTTATGAAAGATCCAATCGTTTGGCCATCAAGGAGCAAAAGAGAGGATAAGATAAAAAGAAAGATCGATTGACAAATGACAAAAGGGAGATAATTTATGAGAGATGATCCATCTGTATCTAACGTATCAATTCAAAATATTGGGCCTAAAAAGATGAATTCTGTACTGTATTCCGAAATGTTCTGATATGTGTGATGAATACATACTTATTGGACTTCTTACTAATATGAAAGAATTGAGTTGAGTTCCATATGCATAAAAATAGTTTTGGTGGACAAAACTTGCTTCTTATTATGGTTGTTCCATATATGCCTGCTTGCTTGCTTTATTCTATAGGCCACAGTACAGCGGCATTACCAACAGAACGGGTGAAATAGAATCTAACATGATTTGCTCGAATGAACGTTCCGAAGAAACTTCGCTTATATTAAAAGTAAAAGGGGATTCCTGAGCTCCTTCCCTCATACTGAGAAAGAAAACATTCATTCTTCATCACAGTTTATTTCAAAATACTTCAATTGGTACACGCAAGAAATAGGCCGATTCGGCAGCTTTTTGTTCAATTTCTCGTGGAGTCAAATTCTCATCAGTTCGAGTCAAGGGGATAGCTCCCTGGCCTCTAATTTCCATATAAAGGACACGACGGGAATAAAGGCCCTCTTTAACTTCCATTCTGATCGACTGGATATCTCTCATAAGAAATCGAAGGAAGATTCGACGATTTATTCCAGGAAATCCCAACGAAAAATACACACGACCCCTTCTTTTCTATCGAATCGATCATAACCACTACCCACATTCCACGAAATTGTGCACCACAAATAGGAACTAATGAACAGACCCGCGATCCCATAAAAAGACATCACGATCCCTTGTGGAAAAAAAATTATTTGCTGAGACGGGAATAAGGATATCAAATTCCTACCAAGATAACTGGAAGTTCCAACCAATAAGAATCCTAGCGAACCTAAAAAAAGGATAAAGGCCCAGCAGAAATTACTTGTTTTTCGAGACCCCGTTATAAGTTCTATCCATATACGTTCTGATCGCCAGTTCATACTAGATCCAGTTGCATTCTATTGGAATTGAGAGAATAAGCCAAATGAATTTGACTTTACCTTTTTGGCTCCCGAAGTAACTCTCATCAACTAGCACTATTATGATGTGAACCCTTAGCAGTAATTCATCGAATTGGTTAGATATAAAATAATAACATCCCCTTCATATGATCCCATTATGTATATCTACATAACATATAGATACATTTACTTTCTATTTCAGATATAGATATCCGCCGATCTATTTTAAAACAGCTATACCCGCATATACATGCATTTATCCATAGATCATGTATCTGCATGCATAACATAACAGCCTTTTCCTTTTTATTTGTTATTTGTATTATTTTTGTGTTCGAGGGGAGCCACATATCGTACCATATTCCACTAAATAGGTATCTGTATTATGATCCAAGTCCAAGTGTTGAAATAAATTGATGAGATTTAGTCCCATCGGATCTAAACAATCTTGTTTTTTTGAACATGAAGAGATAAAGACGCCATTGCAATTGCCGGAAATACTAGGCCCACTAAAGGCACAAAAATAGAGGGTAAGTTGAGATCTGTCATAGAATAGGTGCCTCGATTTAATATTTGTACCTGTTATAAAAGATATCTCCTGTTATAAAAGATATCTTATGATAAGTCTATCTATTATAAGTATTATAAGTATATAATAAGTTCAAGGAATGTAGAACTAAATAAATGTACCTATTCATCTTTCTACACGAAATATACGTATGATAATCCGCTTTATTATTCTTGTTCTCCCGTCCTTATCTTTTTATTTTAATAAGGAGAATAAGGGGTTTATTATGAGTTCCCCAAAAATTCGTTAGAATCTGATCCAACAGGAATTCATAGTCAAGTCAAAAATGGAGGTTCTCGGGAGATATAGAAATATACAACACTTCGATTCGATTTATTTTATTCTATTATAGGTTTTCATTACTTGAATTTTGATTCAAAGGAAAGAAACCATGTAGCTGAAATAATTCACTCAGAACACCCTTTAAAGGATTACGTGGTACGATTGAATCGAATAAGCCCTTATGGAATGAATACTCAGCCGCTTGTGAACCGTCGGGTACTGTCTTATTCAATGTTTGTTCAATTACTCTTTTACCCGCAAATGCAATGTAGGCATTGGGCTCGGCAATAATGATATCTCCCAACATACCAAAACTGGCTGTCACTCCACCGGTTGTAGGAGATGTAAGGATTGATACATAGAATAACTTTTTATTTGATTGATAATTATATGAAGCGGAAGATATTTTCGCCATTTGCATCAAGCTCAAACTTCCTTCTTGCATGCGTGCTCCTCCAGAAGCACACACCATAATAATAGGTAGAGATCCATTAGTAGCATACTCGATCAAACGGGTTATTTTCTCGCCTACTACGGATCCCATACTACCCCCCATGAACTGAAAATCCATAACCCCAATTGCTATGGGAATACCATTTAGTTGACCTATGCCTGTTTGAACAGCCTCGGTTAAACCTGTCTTTCTTTGATAAGAATCGATACGATCTCTATAAGGTTCCTCCTCCGAGTGAAATTCAATGGGGTCGATAGAGACCATGTCTTCATCCATAGGATCCCAAGTGCCCGGATCAATCGAAAGTTCGATTCTATCTGAACTACTCATTTTCAAATGATATCCACATTGTTCACAAATATTCATTTTTGACCTAAAAAATTTCTTATAATTTAATCCATAACAATTTTCGCATTGAACCCATAAATGTCTGTATTTTTTATTTATATCGAAATCATTAGATCTTCCTCTTATATTGAAATCGCTGCCATTACCACTAGTTCTTATACTTGAACTCCCATTGTCACTAACACTTACACTTTCATTACAAATGAAACTAGAAATGTAACTGTCACCGTAATTGTCGCTACTACTTGAAATATAACTCTCAATACTGATTTCAGGATGAAGATAACTATCAATGCAACTATTAATGTGATTATTCCAACTATATTTAATATCATACATGTAACGATCATAATAGCGATTGTTACTCTTAGACCCACTATTCAGATAACTAGAATTCAGATAATTAGAAAAAGGACTTTCTAGTTCACTCAGAAAAGAACTATCATTGTCAATCTCAAAAATCTGATTTTCAATATCAAAATAGACGGAATAACTGTCCCCA